>NC_134850.1:62818037-63121067 GCF_965363235.1 Mytilus galloprovincialis | reverse complement strand
ACGTTCAGTTTATTTTCTGTAAATAAACTTCACTGATATAGAACCTTTTGAATATTTTCAACTGTGCCCTTATATGTTCGGTTTATTTGATTTGAAGCATAGCATTGTATATTCTTTTAATATATATCATGTTGAACTGTTTAATTGCCCTTTGAGTTTTATTAACGTATTTACTTTCTTAAGTTTATATTCTGTAAACAAACTTCCCTGATAAACAGCCATGTAAATTCTGGTAATTTTGTTTTTGGAGATCCTTAGAAGTGTGCCATATAATTATCATATTCAGTTTATTTGAATTGTTGAATTATATTCTGTTTTAGAATATAGCATTTTCGATTGTTTGATTTATATAGACGTAATTTAAGTTGACATTTCGTTTACAATCTTCCCTGGTGAAGAACCTTGTAAAAAGGGGACGAAAGATACCAAAGGTACAGTCAAACTCAGAAATCTAAAATAAACTGACAACGCTATGGTTAAAAATTAAAAAGACAAACAGACAAACAATAGTACACATGACGCAACATAAAAAAACTAAAGAATAAACCACACGAACCCCACCAAAAACTAGGGCTGATATCAGGTGCTAGGGAAGGGTAAGAAGATCTTGATCTACATGTGGCACCCATCGTGTTGCTTATGTGATAACAAATCCGGTGAATAGTCCAATTCGGTAGATCACATTCATGAATTAAAGGGAAGGGGATTGTAGTTACGACTGAAGGAACATACCCGATATCATTTGTGAAACGGTTATTCAATAACGGTCAACCAACTCGTGATGGCGTCCGTAAAATTAACGAAGGGATGATTTTAACTTCACCTTTTGGAACTGTTGGTTTAATAGCATCCTTGTGAGCAGCAACCCTCTATCAAGAAAATCATGATAGGAAATGCAAGCACGGGGATATCGTATCAATTGGGAGATATATACCCCGTATGCAGGTGCTGCTGGAATGTTGCTACTTAGAAAAGGAAAGTTCACAACTGGAACTCTGAAATCATCAGTTTTGTTTTCAACCGACCCTCATTGTAAATTTCTAGATGTAAGTCAAGATATGAGGCTGACTTAACTGTAAATTATATAAATTGTGTTCATGGAGCATTATAATAGTGTGAGTGGTAAAATGTTAATTGTGTTCCAATCCTTACGCAAGAAATTTCTTTTCTAATTTAATTCGTTTAAAAATTTATGGTAAAGCATCCGAACTCCAAGGTATATTTTGAAGTAGAATAGTCCATAACAGCTGGAAAATTAAACGTGATGCATTATCAACCCAATGAACTATTGTAATACTGTCATATTCCTGACTTGAAAAAGTCAATTTCAAAAAAGACTGAAGGGTTGATAAAACCTGGTTTATAGCTAGATAAAACTCAACTTCATAAAGGCAACAGTATTATAACTCATAAATCCATGGACAAAAAACAAAATCGGGATAACAAACTAAATGTGAGGGATACGCATTAAATATAAGAGAAGAACAACAACACAACATTGAAATGTAATACACACAGAAACGGACTAAGCATTAGACACAACCCTATGAGAATAACAAATATAACATCAAAACCAAATACATGAATGCGGGATAGATAAATACCGTGACACGTCTTATAGTAATGTGTATTCACACTCAAAAATAAGAGAAAACAAACGACACAACGGAAACTCAACGTTAAAATAAAAGACACACAGAAACGGACTATAATACAACAATGACCAAATTCCTGACTTGGTACAGGACATTTTTAAAGGAAAAAATGGTGGGTTGAACCTGGTTTTGTGACATGCCAAACCTCCCTCTATATACTAAACTTGTATTACAGTTTTTAATTCTTTTAAATTGTCAAATTGGGTAAGCAACTAAAATAGACATCAAATATAAAACATTAAATGAAACTACTTTCAAATTACAGCTAATAAAATTAGGTTATCCTTAGCAGATATTTTAGAAAACCAAATCGGAAGAAATCTACAAACTATTGAATGATTAAAAACATGTTATTCTAAAGCCTTCTTTTATTTGAGACCATACTTGTATACAGTTAATAAATAAAAAACAGAAATCAATACGTGAGATGATAGATTGTGTCCCCTTTCATGTCAGATTGGAAAATTTTTGATCCGCTGTTTTCTTGGAAGTTATTGGATTTCTAGAATTCCAAAGTTGGTCATATTTGGTTAGATTGTTCGTTTACACACAAACACATAAATCAACAACAAAATTGAAACACGGAAGAAGGAAAAATACAAATTTAGACTTGTACATTAATCATATGTCAACCTTTCCATTAATACCGAAACCACAGGGCAGTAAAAATTTACCTTTGACACAACAGCAAGCTTTATACAGATTACAAAAAGATGAATCGATAATTGTAAAAGAAGCTGACAAGCGTGGTGCATTAGTAATAATAGATAGCATATATTACAGAGACAAAATTCAGGAAACAGCTCAATAATAAACAATAGTATAAGGAACTCAACGACAATATGGAAAAGAAAACTAAGAGAAATATTAACAAATTTACTTAAAAATTTCCTCATTCAACTAATGATAAAGAAGTTGCCCTACTTACGAAATTTGAGGTATATACAAGCAACTTTTATGGACTACCTAAAATCCACAAAAGTGATGAAAAAGAAACAGCAGTTCAACAACAAAATTGCGCATATATCGAAATAAATTCACCAAAAGATTTAAAATTTCGGCCTATTGTTGCTGGACCGCAGTCTCCAACTCACAGATTGAGCCATTTCATTGAGTTAATTTTAAAACCTTTATGCCAATATGTACCTAGTTTTATCCGTGATAATTATATTTTTAAACAACTTACCAGCCGAAGTCGAAGAAGATGCATAATTGGTAAGCTTCGAGGTAACATGTCGTTACACCAATATACATTACAAACTAGGACTAGATACTGTTTAATTTTGAATATTTTATTCTTTCTTTTTAATTGGCAAGTACACACATTTTCAGTTTGGTTAACTTTTAGAATATTACGCGACTGTGTAACACATTTCTCTATTCTAGAAAATGATAAAAATAAGTAGATGTGGTATTATTCCTAGATAGACAACTATCTACAAGAGACAAAATAACGTAAATATTTGCAACTATTGATATTCGCATGAACCCCAACATAGAGCAAAACCGATCCCGCAAAAAAGCAAGAAAGGCATCAACCCGGTAGTAGATATAAGAAGATGTGGTGCCAGTGAGACAACTCTCCAACAAAGTCACAATTTGTAAAAGTCAATCATTATAAGTTGTCCAAATACGGTCTTCAACAACCACACCGAACAGCAAGCTATACAGGGTCCCCAAATGACAAGGTGAAACCATTCAAACAGAAAACCCAATGATCTTATCTTTACACAAAGAAAAAAGTTAAGCACCCCACGTTTTTTCGAATTAACAAATATTACCATAAGGGTCTTGGAATCAAGGAATAAATGGTGGCAAAAACAGTTAGGACATATCATTAGCTTAAATAAACACATCACAAATTGTAACAGAAATGATCATTTGATGAATAGAATGTCACAAAACCACAACATCAGTTTAAACACTAAAACATGTTCATTTTAAGTATGGAACTTCTGAGTTCCTTTTGCATGATACTATTGCCATTTTACTTAGAAAACGTTCATTGTAAGTCTGTTAACGAAATCCATAGTTCAACATTTAATATTTGGGGGAAACCACCTAGTAATTGGATGCAGGCCTCAACCCTGCGTCTCATCCCTCCAGGTAGTAGTCAGATTTTCTGCTGTTGTATTTGCCGCCATTTTCAGTGCAATGCTGCTTCCAAATGACGCAAATTGTGTACAGGTGGGTCGGCTACCGGTTCCCTAACGTGTCCCAATTATGCTCTATCGGATTTTGATCCGTGCTCATGGCAGGCCATGGAAAACCAGCTACTGCTTCGCCTTGAAGAAACGCGGAAACCACTATTGAACGATGTTGTCAAACGCAGTTGTTTGTTGTCGGTTAGTAAACATGGGACGTCTTATTACCCTTCTTGACCTGAGTTCTGCTGATTTCAACTAGTTCCTCAAGTTTTTGGTTGATGGCTGTCTACAAGGTTACCATTCTCTTTTGAGAACAGGACTGGTTGCATATGGCATTCGTCTAATCAGGCCCTGCAGTGCCCTGTCTTCACGCTGCGATGTTACCAGTGGTCTAACGGATCTTGGCAAGTCTTTCACTTTTTTCGCTTTGGGTGTGTTTCAACACAATATAAAAAAAGAAGATGTGGTATGATTGCCAATGAGACAACTATCGACAAAAGACCAAAATGACACAAACATTAACAACTATAGGTCACCGTACGGCCTTCAACAATGAGCAAAGCCGATACCGCATAGTCAGCTATTCAAACGAGAAAACTAACGGCCTGATTTAGGTAAAAAAATGAACGAAAACAAATATGTAACACATAAACAAACAACAACCACTGAATAACAGGCTACTGACTTGGGACAGGCACATACATAAATAATGTGGCGGGGTTAAATATGTTAGCGGGATACCAACCCTCCCCCTTACCTGGGACAGTGGTATAACAGTACAACATAAGAAAGAACTATAAAAATCAGTTGAAAAAGGATTAACTCATCAGATAGACAAACAATACAAGTGGACGTGGCCGGGTACAGCCTGCTGACTACAGTATAATGGTAGCCCATCTAACATCCAATAGCTTTATGAGATAACCATGATGACCGCATGCCGATAATCTGCCATATTTGACCCTCCGATATTCGTTTCCATACCATAATCACATAGTATGAAAGAAAATTTCAAATTGCTTGACTGAAATACTCAAATTTGAAGCGCAGGGAAACTACATTTTGTTATTTGCTTGGGAGGCATGGTTCTCGTGCATGGTACGTCGATATCTTGAAAACCGGTCACACCTGTATGGTCACATCTTTTTAAAGGAACATTGGTCTTGTTAAAATCAATATTTATATTCTAAATAAAGTTTTTGGTAAAAAAACTATAATGCGATTTATCTGGGGTGCTAAACTTTTTTCTTTGTGTATATATAATAAGTATATTATAAGAATTTCAAATAAACGAAACGTTTTGAACAAAGATGAATGTAGATTAAGAAAAATGATTCAAATTCGATTTGATTCCTGTGGGTTTTTTTATATATCGAGTTATTTATTTTGATCATTTTGTAGATTAACTTGTAGTCGTCCAAGAAAGTAGTATGAAATAGGAGAATAACGATCATCAACTTATTCGACACTTCTTTGAAACAATGCGATTTTAAGAATAAAAATTGTGTAGTTTTGTTCGATTTGCGTGTGTCCGTCTATAATTGCAGAAAAAAATGTTATTCTTACTGGTTCATACTTTAGCCTGTAATTGTATTGTTATTAAACATAAGCGTTAACATTGTATTGACTTTCCTAACACGTCTATCTGTAACAATTTGAGTTAATATAAAAAGAAGATGTGGTATGATTGTCAACGTGACAAATCTCAACAAGAGATTAAAATGACACAGAAGTTAACAACTATAGGTTACCAAACGGCCTTTAACAATGCAAAAGGCCCATACCACTTGGTCAGCTATAAAAGGCCCCGAAATGAAAATTAAACAAAAATTCAAAGGACAAACACAACGGCCTTATCTACAAAAAAAATGATTTCAACTGCATGCCGCCGCATTCTGTATGTAATTGTCTGACCCAAGTCAGAAGCCTGTTATTTAGTTCACTGTTTGTTACATTAATTAAGCCCGTAGTTTTTTTTTAAATTTGTTAATTCATATGTGAAGCACTTTTAAAACTATTTGAAGTTATAAAATTTGTCCTAAATAAAAGCTGTATTGTATTAATGTATATCATTTAGGACTATTTTATTAGCATAACCAGACTTATAGACGTTCAGTTTATATTCTGTAAATAAACTTCACTGATATAGAACCTTGCAAATCTTTTCAATTGTGACCTAATATGTTTGGTTTATTTGAAGCATAGTATTGTATGTTCTTTTAATATATAGCATGTTGGACTGTTTAATTGCCCTTTGAGTTTTATTAACGTATTTACTTTCTTGAGTTTGTATTATGTAAACAAACTTCCCTGATAAAGAGCCTTGTAAATTCAGTTAATTGTGGATACATATCCTTATAATTGTGTAATATATCATATTCAGTTTATTTGAATCGTTGAATTGTACATGTTGTATTCTGTTTAAAATATAGCATTTTCGACTGTGTAATATCTATAGAAGTACTTATTGATTAAAGTAGACATTCTGTTGACGATTTTCCCTGATACAGAAAGATTGTTAATTTTATAAATTGTGTTTATAGAGCATTAGAATTGTGCCGCAGCATGTTCAGTTTTTATTTTATTTTTAATTGTTTTAACATAATTCAAATGTCGAAAAGTTATGTGTTTGGTAAAATGTTCATTGTGTTCCAATACTTACGCAAAAAAAATCTTTTATAATTTTATTCGTTTTAAAAATTAATGGTAAAGCATCCGAAACCAAGGTATATTTTGAAGGGGAATAGTCCATAACAGCTGGAAAATTGAACGTGATGCTTTATCAACCCAATGAACTAGTGACATACTGTCATATTTCTGACTTGGAAAAGTCAATTTAAAAATTGAGGTGTTATGATTTAATATACCAAACTCATGTATATGAGACATGAATGGTTGGGCATAAACTCATCTATGAATTACGGTACCACAAGAGCATCGACATTGTTTGCCAGCTTTTGTTGGGAAATATAATGCGATGTACTCGTATCACTCATTTTAAGTCTTCTGTTCTCCAAACGAATGAGGGCTTCCTTTTGTCTTTCTATACGATTTGAATCTATTAAACTTTGTTATGGTGATACCTAACACTACTGGGAGACGACTCTGTAAATCGTTTTTGTTATGAAAATATTAGACATCTCAATGATCAAAATAAGTGTTTGTCAAACTGCTATGTATCAAATGAAATGTTTCCGTGAAAGTGATTGACTTTTATATTTTTCAAAGGGTCAAGGTAAATATTTTGCCAAAGTTTTATGAAAATTGAACAGATTAATGTTAGTCAGAGTGTTGGGTACTACCTTAAATATTTGTTCTTCTAAATATATTTTCTTTGATCTTGTAATTTCTTCAATTATTCCACACCTTCCTTTAACGTGTTTTTTTTTACATTTTGAAAAGCCCATGTGCAGTGACGTTTACTCCAACACGGTAAATGTGACATTTATAATCCTAGGATGAAAGTGCGATTTTGTTGATATCCTCTGTGTACATCTAATGAAGATGTTTGCGGATGATATTCAAAGGTCTGTATATTATATGCTGCGTTTTGAGACATCTCTTGTTAATCATCAAGACAATAGTACGCTTGATGATAATTGGTGTAACAACGTTTGCTTTCTCTGTACTTTCCTCATCTACATTAGAGGCGTACATATTTGCTTGAAAACCTTCAATATGTATGTGCCTGTCCCAAGTCGGGAGCCTGTAATTCAGTGATTGAAGTTTGTTAATATGTTACATATTTGTTAATCGTTCATTTTTTTTTATAAATAAGGCCGTTAGTTTCCTCGTTTGAATTGTTTTACATTGTCATTTAGGGGCCTTTTATAGCTGATTATGCGTAATGGATCTGCTCATTGTTGAAGGCCGTATGGTGATCTATAGTTGTTAATGTCTGTGTCATTTTGGTCTTTTGAGGAGAGTTGTCTCATTAGCAATCATACCACATCTTATTTTTTATAATAAAATTTCGTCATGACTTTACCTCCACACTCATTCTTTAATCTTCCTTTTTTTTAATTGACACCGGTTGTCATTCCTGATGAGTTTATAAAAAGGTTGGGTTAATCTACACGCTTCAATGACTGTTTCCCTGATGTCTCCAATTTGACATAACCTCTCTAGAAATTCTCCATGGACCTATATATAGCTACCAAATACTGCTTTATTCATCATTTTGAATAATTCCCTATCGGAGTCGGTCTTAGCCTTGACATGAAGATTGGTCCCGACAAACATTTAGAGTCTCGGAGACTAAACTTTCTTAATAATATACATTTGCGAGTTTCTTTTCAAATAAAAGGTATTGATTAAGATTTTTACGATTTCATGAAGAGCATACACACCTGATTATTCCCTACATAATCAAGTGCAATTGATAGTCATTCTGGTCATCATGAAGTTCCTGATGATATTTGAGATCGCATTCTACCATGCATTCATTCTTGTGATTGTTTGGATAGTTTAGACTGTATGTTGTAAATTTGTCTGGTTTTAGCCTCTCAAAATGTCCTGTAGCTAAAGGTTGTGCAATACAAACAAATTACTGGCATCTAGATATATAAAGGTAGGTCAATTAATTTGTGGGTAGTGTGTTATCATAATGACTCGTGTATTTGTTGTTCAACTTACCATGTCAATAAATTATCTGAGAAAAAACTCAGATAAGTCGTCTGCTTGCTTCCCTAAACTTGAGTAAAATTGGGTATGAAATTTGAAATGTGCCCAGGAGACAATAGTCGAAAACAACCGATGGCCACCAATGGGTCCTCAACACAGCGAGAAAATACCGCACCCGGAGGCGGCTTCTTCGGGCTTCTTTACAAAATGTGTACTAGTTCAATGAAAATGGACGTCACACCTAACTCCAAAACATACAAATGAACTAAAATTAAAAAACATTGAAGGCTATCAAAACCCAGAGGCTCCCGACTTGGGACAGGCGCAAAAATACGGTGGGTATTAAACATGTTTTTGTTAGATCTCAATCCTCCCTTTATACCTCTAGCCAATGTAGATTAAGCAAACACACAGCAATATTCAAAATTAGTCCGATTTCAAAATAATTAACTTTTAAAAGAAACTGAGCAAAATAACAATTATACAATAAATGACAAGGGACTACTAGCAGTGACTGACATGTTATCTCCATGTATATGCTTTGAAACTGATTAAAATATTATAAATTATGTCTTCTTCATATGAAATTAAGCACAATCCCTCCTGTTCGGTGTTTAGTATCATACCATCATAACATACATGAGACATAACCCGTATCATGCCAACAACTTTTTTTAAAATAAATGTGTTTATTTCCGATGCAAGGACCATATGGGTAAACTAATATTATACACAATTATGTATTTTTTAATGATCTGAAAACAATAGCATATATATCTGGATCTTATAATAGTTCCAATTTAACTCCAGACCTGTAATTCGTAGAGCAGCTTCTAAGGCTAATCATGGTGATGTTCAAAAATTCATTCGGTCAATCTTATAATCAAATATTACTGAAGTTCTCATAGGTGTCTTTTAGTATAACCATATTTGTTTAGGTAGATATTGTGGTAGTCTTGTATAAGCTACAGTAAATAAATGAAATTAGGAATTACATGAAATTACTAAATAGTTCAGTAAATACCTGTAATTACTAGTCAATTTGGTAATTACATGTATTAACTGATTGGGTATTTTTTACAGCCATTTACTGACTTGATATTTTGTTTTAATATTTTTGATACAATTCAAGAACCCTCATAAAAAATGAAAACATTTATTTTAACTTTTTAAATTTCAGGCGTCCGAGCGATTTTCTGGTTTAACATTCATAAGGAATTCAAATATTTCTTCAAGAGAGACAACATACAAAATAGGAATTATTTTTCATTGTTTCTGAATTATTTTGAAGGGGAATTTTTAAGCAATGTTAAATCGCTCTATGGTGTACGGGAATTGTCTTTATTTATGTATGCCGATGATATATGTGTTTTTTTCTGATTCTGTAAAAGGTACTAAAAAAAATTAAAACGATGATCCATTAATGGCCAGTGGCTGGTATTTTTATGCTCCTTCGTAGAGTTGTTGTCTATTTGTTACATCTCCATTTTTTATTTTATTCGACACAATTTTGTTGGACACTCGTAAAAGGAGTTTAACAATCGGATTGCAAAATTATGTTATCTAGCATATATATAAGTGGTTATGTAAGGGTAGAATAAAAATTGTATTTTGATGGTAATGTAATTGGTCATTGTTGATGGGTATTGTTACTGAAGACATGTAAGAGTACTGTTGATTATGATTTACAACGGTACTTTTTTTAAATTAAGAAAAACTTAGCTAAGCAAGGTAGAAAAATGGTAATCTCCTTTCAATCATAAGCATCATCTTTATATTTGAGTATTCTCACATATTTTAATTTCTTTTATAGATATAGGAAGATGTGGTATTGTGCCAACGAGACAACTATCCTTCCAAGTCACAATTTATACAAGTAGACCATTATGGGTCAACTACGGTCTTCAACACGGAGCCTTGGCCATAACGAACATCAAACTATAAAGGACCCCTACAAATTACCAGTGTAAAACCATTCAAACCAACGGTTTAATCTATGTGAAAAACGAGAAAAGTTTTATGAACTACACCAACTACTCCAAACAACGACAACTACTAAACATCAGATTCCTGACTTATTTACTTTAATAACTATAAAGACAATCTCATTTGCATTGATCAATGTTAATTTTTGTGGTTTGCAGTTTTATCAGATACTATGAACAATCATAAGCCTCGCTTATCTGCAGGTCATCACAATTTCAGCAGGATTTAACATTTGAAGGGTACCAAACCGTCTCCCTTATGTCGAACAATAGTGTAACATCACAACATAGAAAGACACGCTATAAAATATCAATTGGAATGAATAAATATATAAATAGCATTTTATGCTACTGCAGTAAGATATAGGACTTTCAAAAACTCTTAATATCGAAAGAGTCAAATATATGCAAGATTTTAATATTAAAGCCTTGCTCATTTTTGATAGGCCGTTTGTCTTAATGTCAAGTCTTAAGCTATTCGGTTGGAGAGAATAAGATACAACATCAGATTACCTCTTTGATAACTACGACCCCTTAACAGATCAGATTACTTCTTTGATAACTACGATCCCTTAACAGATTCTGGCAATTTTTAGGTTATTCATGTTTTTGTTTTAGATTTATCATCATCTATGTTAGATTGTGAGTTTAAAAATAAAATTTGCTCGCTAAACAACTAAAGACCTCTTCGATAGCTCAGTTAGTTGACACAGTTTCATATGTGTTTTTAAAAAAGATCTTTGCAGAGCAAATTTAAAGTACATGTATATTTTTAATTACTTATCACAGAAATAAAACATTTCCAAAAAAATCAAATAAATATTTTCAAATATTCTTATATATCAGCAAGCTTAAGGGTACATCATGTTTGTGTTTTATTATTGAAACTGATATTATTGATTCACATAATATTGTACATATAAGCATTTTTTGCTTAAAGTATCATAAGAATAGAAGAATAAATGTCGTTTTCAACGGTTAGTAAATAGCTGTAAAAATTTGTTTTAAAATTAGTAATTACTGGTAATAACTGGGCAGTTTCAGGAATAACATGTATTTACTAAGTGCAACAAAAATTACATGTAATCCCTACATTTTAGTGATTACATGTAATTTATGATTTCACCTATTTTCTATAACATATATATCGTTTGACATCCCAATTATTTGAAAACACGTCAAACATATGCCTTATCCTTATCGCTGAAATGCTTACGGTGTAGTTAACTAAAGAACTCGTCCTTTGCTCTGTGTTCTGTGCTGGTCATCCGTAATATCCTGCGGATACACTCCCCTTTCTAATCATCATGTCAAAACTTTGGTAGAAACACTTCTTCGGCGTCTTGAATATATCATTCTTGAGATTCAATGCCAATGTGTCTAAGGAGTTTGGCATACACCTTAACGAACTTCGTTCTTACACTTAGTGTGTGCTGCGCCATGACTCCTATACGTAAGGGTTTCGTGATCTCGACACTTATCCTTAAATAATACCCCACCGCAAATGTGACAGTGTGAACGTGATGCTAAACTATTTGTATCCGTCTCCGTTATCACCTTGAGTCTCTTGGCTAAGTAAATTTTAGAAATCTGACCCAATTTCTGTTATATTTGTTGAACAAATTGTTGATATTGTTACGTAATCAGCTGTTATATCAATTTTCGAAATGATTTCGGTTGTGTTAAAAAAAGAAATTCCATCATATTGTATATTAACCATTCATTTTAGAGGTGAGATGCTAAATTTATAGTGGGGTAGAATTTTAAAATAAATTGTAGATAAAAACAAGAATTGAAAAAAAAAAAATTTAAATGTTCAATGCTGAATGTTGAAAACAAATCATGCAAATTTTGAATTTGAACGCTCAAATACGAAAGTTGACAGTTTTGATTGAATGTTGAATACAAAAATCAAATATTGAAAACAAATTTTAACATTATTTTGACACAGACATTTTGAATGTTAAATGTTGATAACGAATGTTGAATGTTAAAAACGAATGTCGTCTACGGATTAGAGTGCAACCTTTGCGGCTTGGTATACGTCGGTGAAACGAAAGGAAGGCTAAACAAACGTATGTGCGGTCATAGATCAGACATTAACCTCAATGCTAACGACATTCTATACCAGCATTTCAATCAGCCCGATCATTCCATCGTTTCTATGACAGTTCGAATTATTGAAAAAATATACCATAGCTCGAACAATCCTAATCTTTCAACGACTCTCCGTAGACAAAAAGAAGACTACTGGATTAAACAATTGGGAACTGCAACACCGTATGGCTGCAATGACAAAATTGATGGTATAGGTATTCTATCTAGTCCTTCGTGTAACTCGGTGAATGTGATGAATATTTTCAACTCGACTCCTCGACGTAGACGTAGTCATGGCCATCGTCATTATACATCACCCTCTCTGCATGATGTCTCTATTAATGACTTGCTGCCATGCATACAAAAACCGTTAGGTATTCATCACATTCGCACGAAACTTTATTCATTATCCCTTTCAAAACTTCATTCTCTGTTCAATTAATGTTTGGAATCCACTGTAACAAACCCTCATTCAAACCAATACAAACTACAAGCTATAATTTCGGATATTGCTAGTCACAGACTTTTCAAGCCAGGTCGCATTGGAAAAGATGAAAAAGAGAAAAGATCTTTTCTAAATCTTTCCTTTGCCAACAAAGGTCTCGATGGCGTCAACCTAGGCTATATCCTTCATCATAAATTAGTTCAATCGAAAATACCTCCTTATTTCAAAGACCAGTCTGTACCAATAATTTCTTATACCTATACCAAACCTATTGCAACTAAAATTTTCAATTACAAACGCGTTTTGCAGGATCTCGATATTGACGACTTCAAGTCTAAACCTCCTGATTGCACTTGTGCTAGTTCCCAATTCACATATAATCCTGCTGGCCACGTTATTACCGGTGACCTTAACATTGTTAATAACACTTCTCTACGAAACGTGTTATCGAAAGGTCCGAAATATCGTGAGCCTAAATCCATCAATTGGAAACACAACTTTAAAATTTTGATGGATTCAGTCGAGGATTATGCCAGGCAATGGGCTAAGCGCGAGAAGGAAGACGTAGACACTCTATCCGAATGGATTAAGGCAGTGAGGTCGTTAATACAAATCAGAATTAAGAAACTGAATGGGTCCATCAATGCCCATGCTACGTCAATCTTCAAAGATCCAAATGTTGCTAAACACCTATCTGACCTCCATGATGAATATGTTGTTGTCCCCGCAGACAAAGCCCCAAATAACATCGTTTTTATCTGTAAAAGTCATTACATTAATTGCTTGATAAACGAATTAGGTATAGACAATTCACTTGGAAACCCAACATATACCCTCACGACACTTACCAAAGAGGAAATCCTGGATAGTCATAGGTCTGTTCTTTGTTCCTTTGGTATTTCAACCAAAGATGAAGAACTGGATCTTCCATCACTGTATTGGATACCTAAACTACATAAGTGTCCTTACAAACAACGGTATATTGCTGGGTCTTCCAAGTGCTCCACGAAACCCCTTTCTAAATTATTAACATCCATTTTATCAGCAATCAAAGACGGGCTTCAAAGTTATTGTGAAACTGCCTATTCTAGAGGTGGCGTGAATCAGATGTGGATACTTAAAAATTCCAAAGATCTTTTA
Organism: Mytilus galloprovincialis; assembly: GCF_965363235.1. Classification (NCBI taxonomy): domain Eukaryota; kingdom Metazoa; phylum Mollusca; class Bivalvia; order Mytilida; family Mytilidae; genus Mytilus; species Mytilus galloprovincialis. The sequence goes on along the minus strand of NC_134850.1, from coordinate 63,106,975 downwards.
GAGTACATACAATCTAACTCTCTTTCATCTTGTAACAGTATTAAAACATTTGACTTTTCTACTCTTTACACAAGTATTCCACATTCCAAACTAAAAGACAAATTAAAAGAGTTGGTATTACTTTGCTTCATAAAAAAGAATGGCCAACGTAGATACAAGTATCTTGTCTTAGGGAGGGATAAATCATACTTTGTAAAGAACCATTCTGATTCAAACAAAAAATTCTCTGAAACCGATATTATCAAGATGCTTGATTTCTTGATTGACAACATATTTGTTACGTTCGGAGGACGTGTTTTTCAACAGACTGTCGGCATCCCAATGGGAACAAACTGTGTCCCTCTACTTGCTGACTTGTTTCTTTATTATTATGAGGCTGACTTCATGCAGGAACTTCTTAGGAAGAAAGATTAGAAGTTAGCAATATCCTTTAACTCTACTTTCCGCTATATAGATGACGTTCTTTCACTAAACAATTCAAAATTTGGTGACTATGTGGATCGCATCTATCCCATCGAATTGGAGATAAAGGATACTACAGATACAGTTAAGTCGGCTTCATATCTTGACTTACATCTAGAAATTGACAATGAGGGTCGGTTGAAGACAAAACTTTACGACAAAAGAGATGATTTCAGCTTTCCAATTGTGAACTTTCCATTTCTAAGTAGCAACATTCCAGCAGCACCTGCATACGGGGTATATATCTCCCAATTGATACGATATTCCCGTGCTTGCATTTCCTATCATGATTTTCTTGATAGAGGGTTACTGCTCACAAGGAAGCTATTAAACCAAGAGTTCCAAATGGTGAAGTTGAAATCATCCCTTCGTAAATTTTACGGACGCCATCACGAGTTGGTTGACCGTTATGGAATAACTGTTTCACAAATGATTTCGGATATGTTCCTTACGTCGTAACTACAATCCCCTTCCCTTTCATGAATTTGACCTACCGAATTAGACTATTTACCGGATTTGTATTCACATAAGCAACACGACGGGTGCCGCATGTGGAGCAGGATCTGCTTACCCTTCCGGAGCACCTGAGATCACCCCTAGTTTTTGGTGGGGTTCGTGTTGTTTATTCTTTAGTTTTCTATGTTGTGTCATGTGTACTATTGTTTTTCTGTTTGTCTTTTTCATTTTTAGCCATGGCGTTGTCAGTTTGTTTTAGATTTACGAGTTTGACTGTCCCTTTGGTGTCTTTCGTCCCTCTTTTGAATGCTGAAATCGAATGTTAAATGTTAAAATGCGAATGTTGAATGTTAAAAAATGAATGGTGAATGTTGATGACGAATGTTGAACGATGAAATACGAATTATGAATGTTGAAATCGAATCGTGATTGTTGAACACGGATGTTGAATGTTTAAAATCGAATGTTAAAAACCAACTTTGAAAACGAATGTTTAACACGAATATGTAATGTTATACACGAATGATGAATGTTGAAAAACCAAAGTTGAATATTTAAAAGCGAAAGTTCATTGTTGAAATCGAATGTTGAATTTTCTTTTTACAAAAATACACTTACTTATCCATCTGCGGATTTCAAATGTTTGGCTTTGAGCGTTCCTGAAGAAGGTAAATACAGAAAAGCGCTTCGGGTGCAATAAATTAATAAGCGTGTTGTTTTCTTTTTTTTTTTGTCAACAAAATTGATTGTTTGATGCTTATATCGAAAATTGAATGTTGAATACGTATGTTTAATGTTTAAATGCATGTTGATATACGAATGTAGAATGTAGAATGTTGACGACTAATGTTGAAATACGAATGTAGAATGTTGAAACCGAATATTTAAAGTTTTGAATGTTGAAATACGAATGTTGAAAACCAAAATAATAACTTTAAAATTAAGAAATAAAAGCAATTGGATTTCTAAATACTCTAAGCTAAAAAATCTATACCAAAGCAAGAGGTAGACAAATTGAAATCAGAAGAATCAGTCAAAACAAAAGACCATATCACCCGAACAAGAACTAAACTTCGAGATACTAATGATGTATTAACTATTAATGCTAAAACATATACAAATTAGTATTAAGTGCATTAAAACCGAAATACCAGTAAGATTTTTGAAATGGAAAAGAGTCTTAAACAAAGGGACACTTATACATGCAAATGAATTCAAAGACTTTACTAAATTCACTATTAAATATCTTAAAGATAATAACATAAAAATGTTAAGGTGGACATTATTGCTCTTAATTTTTCGAAATAAGATGCTGCTTTTCCAGTGAAAATTTCTCAAAACAATTTGTGTTCATATTGCAATGACATAGGTAATTATAGGTAATTAATTGTAATGATGTGCCATTTGTATGCAAGAGTGACATTCCTTAGTATTGTGTGCCGAGTAGATACAAAAGTTATGCGAGTATTATCTCCCTTTAACAGGTTCCTAATAAGAAATGTTCATTCTTTGATTTTAAAGATTAAAATAGGGAAAGATGTATTTTCCTAAAAATGTTTTCAAGTAGTCTACTAAATTGAGTTTAACTTGAGGATTCAAAAATATGACATTTCTTCTATTATAGATACTAAATCTTACTATACTCACAATAAAATTAGCGAAATGAAAAAAAAAATCCGTTTCTTCTCTTCAAAAAAGACATAAGCATCGCTTGAACAAGATCAAGCATATTTACAAAGGTTTCATCAACATTACACAGAAAATTTATTAGAACAAACCGTCAGAAAATCTGTGAAATGTGACAGATTGACACAATTAATATGTTCTAAATCGTCTCTAGATTGTGCACACACTGGACACGTGTAATTATCAGACATGTTACATTTTAAAAGTTTTACTTTAGTAAACCAAGTTCTATGAAGATTGAATTCCCTGCATGTATATGCAAGATATGTATATTTAAAAAAATATAACACTTTGGAAGTTCTAATTCTGAATACTGATCCAATAAGATTCTGATACAGGCGATTTGCCACGGATATTTTCCAACAAGTTTTAATGAGAGATTATAAATGTTTGAGTACTTTGTGGCATCTGAACTTCTTTATCTTTAACAGAACAATCTGCAGTTATTTCAAAATTCTTGGAAATTGGGTTAATATTGCTAAAATGTACCCATTAAGAAAGCAAACTGACAAGCATATTTTTATAAAATTTGCAAACATCATCATATTTCAGATCAGTATCTTTCTCAGATAAAATTTCATGGATTGCAATAGATTTAATTTAAAAAAAAAACAGGAATTACTTTATTCGTTAAATGTTTAACTTTTGTTATTCCTGCAAATATGAAAGGTTCACAATTTAGTAATTTAAACAATGCCGTATTTTGGCAAAACCTTTTTAACTTTTGATCTTCAGTGCTGTACAACTTTGTACTTGTTTCACTCTCGATCTTTTATATCTGGGCGTTATGTATTCGGGTTTAGTTTTCTGTAATTAGTTAATACTTCAGTTTCATTATGTATATATCTTTCATATTCATTTGATAAAATGTACTGTTTGCAATAGCACGAATTGTTCTATATAATAAGAATGTTCTTATCCCAGGCATACAAACAATGCCGTATTTGGTAAAACCTTTTTTAACATGATCTTCGGTGCTGTACAACTTTGTACTTTTTACACTTTCGATCTTTTATATCTGGGCGTCACTGGTGAGTCTTGTGTGGACAAGGCGCATTTTTGGCGTATTTAATTTTAAACCTGATGCTTTTTGTTATCTATTAATCATGTGTTTCTTTGTCTAATATGTTCTTCTATTTATTTGTATTGTAGTCATGTAATATATTGTTGTCATTTCAATGTTATATTTAACTTTGCCATTAAAGTGCGAGGTTTTGCATGCCATAAAACCAGGTTCAACCCACCACTTTTATTCCTCTTTAAAAGTGCCCTGTACCAAGTCAGGAAGATGGCCATTGTTATAATATTGTTCGTTTCTGTGTGTGTTACATTTTAACGTTGAGTCGTTTGTGTTTTCTCTTATTTTTTGAGATATTGAGATAAGACGTGGCACGGTACTTGTCTATCCCAAATTCATGTATTTGGTTTTGATGTTATATTTGTTATTCTCGTGGTGTTTTGTCTGTTGCTTGGTCCGTTTCTGTGTGTGTTGCGTTTCGGTGTTGTGTCGTTGTACTCTTATATTTTATGCGTTTCCCTCTGTTTTTGTTTGTTATCCCGATTTTGTTTTTTGTCCATGGATTTAGGGACGACATCAGGGGTTTAATGTAGGATAAAAAACTTAATTCAGATAGTTTTTTTAATGACCCCCTACCCCCCTCTCAACTTAACTTTGGAAAAATTTATTAACCATATTGGATACACGTCAGGTAAAATCGATGTAAGATTAACAAAACTTGCAGCAAATTTAACTCTCCACCCCCAAACTATTTGAATTAAGTTTTTTATCCTTCATTGATCTTTTGGTGTCGTCCCTTATGAGTTTTGAACAGCGGTATACTACTGTTGCCCTTATTTGACACTAGGTTAGAAAATAATGGTATCTCGTGAATTTCGGGGACTGTTTCAATTCGCAAAGTAAAATTTCGTTCCCAAGATTCATATTTTCAATTTTTGAATAGAAATATATACAAATATTTTTCCTTAGAACAAAATAATTAGAACTCAATAGTCTACTAAGAAATTTTAACCTCAAGGCGAAAATTTTGACCATAATGTCTAGAAAATGCAAACTACATTTAGATTTCTAAAATAATTATTCCTTATGCCACATTATGAGTTCTAAAATTCCATAAAACATCAACACATATTTTCTTAATTTGTAAATTGTACTTATGAATAAACTCATCATAGATACCAGGACTGAATTTAGTATATACGCCAGACGCGCGTTTCGTCCACAAAAGACTCATCAGAGACGCTCGAATAAGGCACAGTCTGCACTGTTAGTGTATACCATAATTTTGACATCAGTGAGATGATACAAAAGCAAATCTACCATGAACTGGAAGATGTTATCTTATTCCGACAAAAACTTCTGAAGCAACACTGTAGGTTTTAAGAATATCAAAAACAATAAAAAATGACTTCCTATTTGCTAAGGAAAAGGTTGTGTCATGTGCATGCTGAAATATAGTAGAATTATTATTTGTGCAAGGATTTTTTATGTCAGTAATTTCTGTATTTTGTAAAGTTGGTTATCCGAATGTTTCTGTAACAATAGTGCATATAATCAAACTTAAAAGATATCCTTGTTTTATTCTGTTATTAAAGCTGAAATATAGGGTCAAATATCCGGTACACTTAACAGAGCGTCTAACATTTGTGTAAAAAAATGTAAGCCATTTTCTAAATCTTTCTCCGAAATTATTTTTTTCTATAACTCAAAATAAAGATTCATGACTCACTCTGTCAAAGGTCTTTTCTTGGTCTGTTTTTGAAATATAAGCTTCCAATTCTTCTTCATCTATTAAATACATAACGTTAATATACTAAATACAGTGTCTGATATATCGCCACCTATTAAAGAACAAATTTGTGTATACTTTTGAACTTTTTCAATTTTAATTTCAGTCTATTAGTCATGATTCGGGCTAAAACCTTGTAATCACTATAAGGTAAATAAATGTGATTGGTCTGTAAGATTTTATATTGTTGTTTGTCGTCTTTCCTTAAAAAATCAAATTTATTACACTATGCCTCATTAAATGTGACAATTTACCTTCATTTTCAATGCAATTAAAAAAAAAATATATATATGCTTTAATTCATTTATAAATTTGCAATAAAGTTAACCAGTTAGTCTATCAGGACCTGGGATTTTCCCTTTTTCGTCCGATTTACAGAAAGATAGATCTCATCAAAAGTAATATCCGCCTCACACATTTCAGTGAATTTCATAATCAGAAATATATATTGTTCCTTTTAAAAGTTTTGGATTCTCATAAATTCTATGTATAACTTTTGGACTAGTTTGAATCTCGGTCTATTTCTGTAATTTATTCTTACATACTTTTGATTTTTTAACCCTGTATGCATTCACTGCCTATGTAAATTTTAAAATTGTTTATAATCCTGGTACTTTTGATAACTATTGTATGCACATTGAACGACAAGTTTATGTGACGTATATAATTTTTCTGACGTCAGACACTCAAATCAATCCATGTGTTCGTAGATAGTAGATGTTTTTGTGTCCTGTTAAATTGTTATACGGTGATGACTGATGTACCCATATTTTGACTATTTTATTAATTGTGACTGTTTATTTAACTCATCATGTAAATGTAGCGGAATTTGATGAGACTGTTATTAAAGTGAGAGGGTTAGCGCTATAGAACCAGGTTTAATCCACCATTTTCTACATTTGAAAATGCCTGTACCAAGTTAGGAATATGACAGTTCTTGTCCATTCGTTTTTAATGCGTTTTGTTTTTTGATTTTGCCATGTGATTATGGACTTTCCAAATTGATTTTCCTCTGAGTTCAGTATTTTTGTGATTTTACTTTTTTGTTCTGCTAAGAAAATTCACCATCTTGTATTAGTATCAGGAGAAACTTTTCCTTCAATATCTTTTAATTCAGGAATAAGTTTTGATTGTTGCCTCTGTTTTTCTAATCGTAAAAAAGAACCATTACAAGGCCTTTGATCTCAATATTGCGCCTTGACATTAAAATCGTCGCTAATTTAAAGTGTTAATCTTTATAATGATTCATATTTATACAAACACCATTAACGTCCTTAGCTGACATTTCTTGTAATTTATTTTGAATTCTATAAAAAAAATCTATTTTTCTCTTTTGTTTATCCTTACTATAAACCTGGGCAATCGCTTAAAACCATATTTTAAATTATCATACCAAGTGCGAGGACTAGAAAAATAAAAATCAGAGTACACCTCTTCTTGAATTATTTTCTCAATGTTTTCTATAAAAACTTCGTCATCTAGTAATTGATTATTTAAAATCCACAAAACAGGTCCAGTTTCTACAGTTACTGTTCTAATATCTAAAATCATTGACAAAAAGCTATGAATACTAAAACTGGAGTTATCATGATAAATGTGTTTAACAATAGATTTTAGGATTTTAGATTTAGAGAAATTAAATGAAAATCAATTCTTGACTGTCGTAAATAATTTTCGACAATTTGTTTTCTTGAAAAAATCGATACATACGGGTTTCGGTCTATCGAATGAATGTATTTAAATCACCAATTAATGAATATTCTGAACACAAACTTTCTTGTAAAGGATTCGGAGCAAACATGTTGAGTAAATCAATGTTTTTGCCATTTATATCAACATTTAGAAATGTTTTAAATTTCCTTTGAATTTTCAACAATATGTGTACGTATCATTATAGCTACAACACCTGCATTGTGTACATCGTATTAATTACAATAAAAAATATAACCATTCCAAATGGTATTATATCTTTTAATTCTATTTGCCAAAACATCATCCCAATGAGTTTCTGGTAAGAACATGATATCTTGACTTCTGTCGTTGAACAATGTAAATACACACTCGCGTTTTTGTTGTTGATCTAGACCATTACAATTGAAAGTGAAAAAAAAAATAATGATCAAACGAAATGAAAAAAAAACATGAATTAAAATCTAGCTATCAGATACATTTGTAGTTTTCGTTTGTTTGAAATGAACCTTTCTTTTTCTTTTTCTTTTTTTGTACTAAAACTTATTAACTTCTGATTGAGAAGGGTCATTTTCACTCATGTTTGTATCGTTGGTGTTAATTTCATATACAGAAAGATTATTACCAGACCTTTTTTTTTCAACATTTCACTTTTCTTCAAAAATGGGCCCCTACATGTAACTGTTCTTGTTCATTTTCAATTTTAGAGAAATTGTCAATATCAATATGTTCACCCTAGTGTTTATCAGAGTCTGAGTCGTCTTTGTACATGTTTTCTGTTGGTTCATCAGATTTGGTAGTCATCTTTTTATGATCATCATCCTTGTTCGTTTAATTATTGTCAGTATTTTTTCAGTTACAGTTTCAATATCTTCACAATCATTATCATCAAGCTTCGATGTATCCATATCGTCATTACCTATCTGTGTTTGTGTATTACCATCTCCGGTCAATGTACTGTTCTCGTCTTGCATCGAGGAATGAAGATTCTTTAGTAGTACCGGCTTCGTTGTTCTTTCTGCACCAAAGTATGGTTCCGTTTGCAATTTATGCTTTCTACTCTTGGCACCATGAAACACAAAATGTGATTCTCGTTCCAATATTAAAAAAGAAAATGTGTATACAAAACTTTAGACTAATTTACACGGTATGCAATCTTGATTATGACAGTTTTAACGAAAATGACATTTAAACAAGCGATCCATCGAAAAACATTTTGAGCAAACTTTTTTGTGTTTTGGTAATGCATCACACGATAAAATGCAAAGTCAGTGGCTGTGTGATTAAACTTCATACGATAAGGCATTAATGACATATACAAACGGCAATGTTCGTTTCTATATAACAATGTATTTTGATATCAGATACAATTTCAACTTCAATTTGTATAAATCTTCTACGAATCCCGTCATCAGTGAAATAACAACTCAAATTCGAAACAACTTTGTATTTACCTGAAATTTCTTGGCACTGGAATTTTTCTCCGGCGAATTCGACTCCATCTTTTATACACTCAATGCGGCGTTCGTCTCTCAATGTCATTTCATATGCGTTACCTGATTTAGGAACACATGATGCAACACAATCATTCCCACTACATTGAATTTCAATGCAATCAAGTATATGATTCAGGTTTTACTGATTTATTATCTCCAACGCCAATCAAAACTGTCATTTCACGTATGAAATAAACAGGTGGGGTTTTTGCCCCTTCTGGCTTAGACTTGACCATAATAAAAGTCACTTTTTTCTAGATATAATTTGGAAAATAATCTCAGAAAACAATATGTGTTTAAATTTTAGTGTCAATATCACTCACGTAATGAATAAATGCAAATATAAGCTATATATGGTTCGGACTATCGCTGATAGAAACCTCAACCTTCTCTCATGATTACTAAACCGGAAGCCCTTCTAAAAATTTACTATCACTAACCGCTACACCACGGTTCTTCTTGTCTTCTATTGGACATTTATAGAGCGTAAGTAAACTGTAACTAAGTTATAGAATGATTTATTATTTTTTTATAATTTCAGGAAAGGCATAACAAGTCACAGGTACTTTAATTTGGGACAGAACGATTTTTCGTACTTTGAACCTTTTTGCCAAAGACCGATATTTTTTTAGTTTTTTTTTGTTTTTTTGTATACTCTGAACATTTAAATACTATAACTACTATAAACGGTCACTGGTATATTGTATAGAGGTTCTCTACATAGTTGTGGGAAACACCACACAGTATAATAACGAATTAGTTCAAAATCAAATTATCCATTAGATTGATTTTTAAGAAATTTTTGCATTTTCTTTTTGATTGTTAATTTGTAACAATGATTCAGCAACATCTGATTCGTTATATTTGTCTTTCAGATTTGATGCACGTTGTTGCTAAAAGCGACTCGAGTACCTATTTAAAATCTGGAATGGTTAGTGGTGTGGGATTCATTGTTGTTTTGTGCAAAATATGTTTTATTAAGAGGAGAAGACGAGGAACTGAAAAGAATGATTAATCATGGAGCGTTTATTTTATATAAGGCTTTTCTACCTCAGGCATAGATTACCTTTGCTGTATTTGGAATAACTTTTATGAGTTTTAGTCCTCTGTGATCCTCAACTTCGTACTTTATTTGGCCTTTGTAACTTTTTTGGATTCGAGCGTCACTGATGAGTCTTTTGTAGACGACACGCCCGTCTGGCGTATAATACAAAATTTAGTCCTGGTATTTATGATGAGTTTAATTATATCGAAACAAATGGAAAAATAAACTGGTTTTTTAATGAGATATTCATTTTCATCCCAATAAGTCTTTGTTCGGTGATTTTAATATATTGGATTAGGAAGGGAGTTCTTTGCTTCTTTGCCTGTGCATAATATCAAAGCATGTTTTACCAAAAATTAAAGTTTCAAAACACATTTTTTTTCTTATCATGTACTAAGTCAGGAATATCGCAGTTGTTATCTATAGTCTGTTTCTAAGTATGTTGATGAGTTGTTCTATTGTTCTTTTATAGTGAATATGTTTCCCTCAATATTTCGCTTCGGTTATAAAATAGAACTGGCATATAACAAATAGGAAACCTGACCAGTATACATTCGGTATGCATATACATTCTGTCATTGCATAAATGATCATTTCAAAATCATTTAACATCATGTACTCACATACATATGTAGATGGTAACAGTTGTACCCCGTCATCAATAATCTACGTTAAGAAATTATTATTATTATATTATTATATTAACCTAACCGAAGACGGTAAGTGATTAGGAGAAAAAGAAAAATATGCTTAACAGTTTAAGACGTAAATTAAAAATTCATAATTTTAAATCATTTATCATAGCTTTCCAAAGGATTTAGTAGATTTTTTTTCAAATACAAGTCAAAATGCATGGGTAAACATAAATTCATTTGTAAAATAATATAGCCGCATACTAAAACTCTGTGATACACCTCTATTAAAATTCAAATTCAATTTTGGCCGCAATTCATGTCTATTTTTATAGGTATAGTTCGTGTTTTGTCACTATGAGATGAAACATAGAGATAATATATGAGGGAAAAAACGTAAACCAAACAAACTATCAATCTATATTATATATCTCCCCAAAATAAGCATGGTTTGTGAAACAGTTGTATTGAAAAAAGTGCAACGGATAGAACTTCTGTTTACCTGCTTGTTCTTGATATTGACAAAATTGTAACAAATGAAGTTTAGGCACTAGCATAGTATATAGATCTCTAATGAAGACAGCTCTCTCACAGCCAAAAATAAATTAACATATAAAAATATAACGACATACGCTGCAGGTAGGGGAACACATTCTGCTGCATCCATACAGCAATTTATTAATTGTTCGCGTGTTGCTTAATCTTTTATTTTCTATATAATGATTTGTTAAAAACGGACTGATATGTTCGTCTTCTGTTGTTGCTAAAGTGCAGTTTTCCCGATGACTTTTTTTAATGATGTCTACCAAAATATAGTTTCATTTTTCTTTCACTGATGGTAGTAAAACTTAAAACCTTTACTTTTTGTACGTCATACACATCTAGTCTTTACTAGTGTTGATTCGATAGACTTTGTTTTTACTTAGAATTAATCGGTGTGTTTGTTAGTAAAATAATAAAATATACTTTGGTAAATTTGAATGGTTTGAATATACGCAAGTGATACAATCATTTGTCAATGTGCTCTGTACATGAACACATGAACTACATGTATGATACGACGTGATACAAAGGCATTCATAGAACATAATGAGTTGTCTTCAAATCAATATGAAAGTGAGGTTTAAACTAACAAATCTGAATCATCTATCATTCTCATGAAGGAGGGATACAAATGGCTTAAAATGCAACTTGGTTTTTATTTTCATTTTTCCCCGAAGCCACTTTGTTTATAAATTGTCTAATAGATAATAAAAGAAATATTTAATAAAAGAGGGGCCAATGGTACCAGATCTATAGGGACAGTTCAACTCATAAATCGAAAACATAAAACACGACTCTTATTGATACGTTTTTAGTTATATTGTATTTGTCTTATTCGTTCCTTGCAATTGGTCTATAGGTCAGTTCCTTTTCATCCAGGATCACCATGAATTTGAATCAAATATTTGTCACATACGGAATATAAATATAGGGGCGTTATATAATAAGGCAACACTCAAAATCCACGAGTCGATGGAAACTTACAAAGCCATTTCATAAATATTAAACTTATTTTCAAGACAAACAATTAAAAAAAACATTAAATAAAGTTCATGTATCCGACGCTTTTTTCTTCTTCTAAATTTAGCATCATTAGGAACGCTTGATGACTATTGTTTGAAAATCAAAGATAATTTATAACCGAAACAATTGAAAGGCATTAATAGTGTCAAAAAATCAGAAACTTGAAAACAATAGTAAAATTCATTTATTGCCAACAAAGGAGGTGAAACTTTTGTATTTTTTTATAATTTATAAATTTTGAAACGGTCAATTTTAGAAACAAGGTTCGTTAAAATCATGACAATACCGAAGCACTGACTTCTGAGCTTATAATTCATTTGGGTTCTGATCGCCCACCAGAAGCGGTATCGAAACAGTGCTGCAAAAATCCTAAAGAAATTTCATGCGTATGAAACGCTTTTCTGGATTTACATTTACCAGGAACGCTCAAAGCCGCATATTTGGAAACAAAAATTTCATCTAAAGAAAGGGTTTCTTTGAACGGTTTAAATTCGCATTAATGATAGACAAATTCTACCATGGGTTGTGATTTGCAAGTCAATGAATTATTTCAGAATTAACAATCAAATTTCCAACATGTTTCGATAATTTGGCGGTGTCTTCAAATTAATATTACCATGAGTTTTAACCTTTCAAATTAATATTACAATGAGTTTTAACCTTTCAAATTAATATTACCGTGAGTTTTAACCTTTCAAATTAATATTACCATGAGTTTTAACCTTAATAAATAGCATTATTCATCACACTTATTAAAGGGAAACAAGCGGCTTTAAGATAAATTATTTCCATTCGTTTATTGGAATCCTAGTATCGATATACCGACGGTCAATAGAAATCATAGTAACAGTGTGCTATTGGTCAAGAAGTTAGTAACTTTTATTATTATATACCATGCTGAATATAAATTATGTATTCGCTTGAATACACAAACTTAAACACCATCATAATCAATTATTTTGTTGTATAAAATTATGTCGGGTAAATTTTCAGTTGCCTCTTTGAGAAGTTCTGAGTGTTTAAAATCATAATCAGGGATACACAAATTCGCCCATGTGTTAGTTTGTGTTAAAATTAAAATCGGTAAACTCGGTACAGGTATCTTCTATAGTAGAAAATGGTGGATGAAACCTGGTTTTATTTTAAGCTAAACCTCTCATTTGTATGACAGTCGCACCAGAAGTCCAATCAATATATTGACAACCATATGTGAACAAATCAAACGGATATAGTAACAAGTTCAAATGTCAAAAATAGAGGAACAAAGTCAACATTGTGTTATTATCTTAATCGCTGTAAACAACACAATATGTAAATAAACCTTTACCAAGACACAATAACAGGATTATTAAGTACGGAGCCACGACATGTGTAACAAAGAAACACAAAAAGACACACAATAAAGCAAAAAATGAATGAAGAGTACAAACACTATGATGATATTTTTTCGTTAAATGATCAAGAGTTTTCTCAATATACTGCTGAAATTTACCCCAAGGAACTTTCTTTAAATAAATCAAATTTATTCGGTAATAACTGTCCTTTCCTGGATTTAAATATTTCGGTTTGAAATGGGAAACTCCACACGAAAATTTACGACAAAAGAGACGATTTTTCGTTCCCTATTGTTAATTTTCCATTTTTAGATGATGATGTTCCTATGGCACCATCTTACGGTGTTTATATTTCACAACTTGTTCGCTATGCCCGTGTCTGTTGTGACGTTTTTTATTTTAACGAACTCAACCTATGTATTACTGGTAAATTATCAAACCAGGGATATCGTTACCATAAATCACTTAAAACCTTTACTAAATTTTTCCATATATATAAAGTTTTCGTTTTGAAGTTTGGTTGTACCTGTAGAAAACATATTTCAAACGGGATAGCACATCCTCATTTTTACGGAGCTGTTGTTAACCGTTCCTGGAAATTTAGAAATGATCCATGTAAACTTGTCGCTCCTTTAAATTAACTTATGCTAAAGGTTACCTATTCAACACTGTAATAAGATCATTAAATATTGTTTTTATTGGTATAAATATTGATTTTGTTATCAGTAAATTAAAAGCTATCTAAATATTACTAGTATGTTATATCATGTTACTGTGGATTCATTTATTTTCGTGGGTATCAATTTTCGTGGATAGAGAAAAAAAGACGTTTCGTGGTATACGTAAATTAGTGGATCGCTGATTACAAAAAAAAAATCAGATACGTAATTTGTGAATTATTTTTTGATTTAGGAGATCATATAACCTCCTTGGTTTGATCAATAATAAAACAAACAAAAAAGAAGGAATCTATTGAAAAAGTTTTGAATTGTCAAAATCCTCGCTTGGTGATTTTAAGTTAAAGTGTTCATTGAAAACTTCTATTGCAATAATGGACAAAGACAACTAATTATTTGTTTGTTTTACAATTTATAAATGCTTGTCGGAATTCTTTAGGGCAATCAAAACTTTATGATTGAAAGCTCATTTCCCTAATCACGATATCATAAACAGTCCTATAGGTAAAAGGTGTGAAAATAAATGTTCCTGTCATAAACAATATTACCTACGGGCAATATCCCCGTACTTAATCCTATTGATTTTCAATCACTAGTAAACCAAACTATGACACGGTAATTAACAACTTGCAGTTATTTTCCATGAACATTTTTAATCAATTTTAAAAAGTGAATTATCACTGATATTCGATATATTTATTATTGATTTAATTAAAATACTTGTATCTTGTTTCAATAAAAAAAACACGTGTTATGTTACAATGTCTTCTTCTTTGGTATGTATTATCCACCACTATATTGGTGCACCCCATAAATGGGTAAATGTTCATTAATGATATGTATAGTCACATTAAAGGGATTATCTTATCAATACTATTTACATAGAAAATTCAATATAAACATTTGAATTAAGAGCCTTAGAATATGTACACCCTTGATGTCTCTGAGTTTAAAGTCAATGTTCTGAGTTTATAATCACTAATCTGAGTTTATTATCACAGTTCTAAGTTTGACAATCAATGTTCAGAGTTTATGATCAATGATCTTCCACAATGGAGGGAGAAGCACATTTTTCGTGAGCAGTCCTCTATTTTAGTGAGAGTCTTTTCACTACATGACAATATTTTCTGTTTTATCAAAACACTAGGGTCAAGAATCAACTGTGTTAATAGACCAAAATCACCAACCAGACTATTCCATGAGCACGTATTTGGATTACGTGTGCTGTTTATTATCACTTCCAATTCTTCTATATATGATTTTCTGTATTTAAATAGAGCGTTGCATTTTAAAATGAAATGAACTATATCCTCATCTTCATATTGACAAAGTGGACAAACCGACCTTACTTCATGTTGATTAAATTTACTTGTGTTGGACTGGAGAACGTAAGTTCCTGTAATTAGACGAGCTTTTATACCACCACGGCGGACATCTTTAATATTGCTTTCAATTGAAGACCAGAGTTTATGAACAGTTCCAATTTTCAAACTTGACAGATCACAGTACGACAGGGTAGATTTATTTTGACAATCAAGTAGTAATTTTTGAGTCCAGAATTTATCAATTGCTAGTTTCACATTCTTTTTCCATAATAATTTACACGGTGGGTTAATAACCATTTTAGCCGCACTGGGAAGATCATATTGCACTAGAAGTTTATCTATGTAGGTAAACCAACTGTCTGAAGTTTCTGATTTTGTTGAAATCTGTCTTTTAAGAATTTTGTTTAAAGTTAAGTTTTCACTTCGAATAATACATCCCAAAAGGTTCAATTGTCTAATATGGAGCTCAGCCGTGGCAGGTCTAACACCAAGAAGCAGATAAGTAATGCCTTTAACTGATCTATTTGGTAAACACTGGATTTTACGCAGGAAATTAATGTAAAATTTTTCTAGAGCATTAAGGTGATATTGCTTTAGAACAAATGTTTCTAAGCCATACAGAAGTCTTGGAAGAACATAAGTTATGAACAGTTTCATGCATGTGGTTGGTGGTAAGCCATTAGTTCCATGAAAACCGGTACCAGTGAGACTGTATAGAGTTTTTGTAGCACACGGAATACAGACCTCTATATTTATTGATACCTCATTTTTTTCTGATCTAATTATACCCAAATGGGTGGTTGTTTTAGACACTGAGACTTCATTGTCACCTAATTTCCAGTCTGAAGACGTAGTATTTGATCGCTTAGGTGGAATTTTCATAAGTATAGTGCTTTTCTCGGGATGTATTACATATTTTTCACGGTTTGCATATGAATTAGCTACATTCAACATCAATTAGAGATCTGTTGCAGAGTTGGCAACTAGAGCAATATCATCAGCAACAGTCGGACATCCAATATAGGTTGTTCCAATATGCATTCCTAGTCTATTGCGTTCTAATGTTTTTAGAAGGTCATTTATGTAGGTCTTGTATAGTCCTGTGGACAAAATGCCTCCTTGTCGCACTCCTTGTTTAATAGGAAAATTATCACTAAGACGACCACACCACTTTACTCTTGAAGTTAAATTTGTATACCAAGTGTCAATAACATTCCATATTTTACCACAGATTCCATTTAAAAACAGTTTACATTTTAAAGACGGATGATCGACAACGTCGAATGCTCTTTGAGAGTCTAAAAACGCTATAAATAATGGAAGGTTGAATTCCTTTGCTTCTACGATGCATTCGTTGATCAGTAGCGCTGCAAGTAATATTGAGATATGTTTGGTTAAGCCAAATTGTAATGATGACTGGTCTAAAGGTAACCGATCTTCAATTCTGTCTAGAATGACATGTTCGAAAACTTTTCCTATTGTATATGAAACAGTAATGCCTTTATAACTACCAAAATCAGTAGCGTCTTTCCCTTTTTTGTGAACAGGTGTAATGATTCCTGATAAAAATTGTAAAGGTATATAAAAGTGTTCAATTATGGCATTAAACAGTACAGACAGTACGTTAAAAATAGTAGAACTTGCAAGTTTAAGGTGCTCAGCAAAAATTCCGTATTCATCACTTGATTTGTTGTTATTGAGTTTATAAATAGCAGATTTTACTTCATCAGGCGTAATAGGTGAAAAGTATCCTTATTTTCAAGGACAATTTTACGAATAAGCTCCAAGTTAAATTGAGTATTTTCATGATAATCAGAGTCAAATTGTTCTAGTTGTTTTGGTACAGCAAGGTGTTCATAGAATCTTGCAAAACCTTTACTTTGTTTGTCAAGATCAAGAATAAGTTGGCCTTCATTCATGAAGCCTTGTGGTTTTGAAATAGTATTAGATAATCCTCTTCTTATCAGTTTATAAAAGTTTGTGGACTTGCCAGATTCAACTTTTTGGTTATAGAATTGTTTCCTTTCACATGCCATGTCCTGTCGCTGTTGTGACCTACTAATGCGTCTTTTGATAGATCTACGTTCTTCAATAATTGGGTGATTCGCAGTTGGTCTTCCATATTGAATCCAATTTTTGTGGATTAGATTGCCTTTCACAAGTAATTGTCTTAGTGCTGGACTAGCCTTCCATTTTGGTCCCTTCAGACGAATTTTCTTAGATGGTACAGCAATTTTGGCAGCTGCAAGTATATTACCATTTAGCTGGTCAATAAATGTCTTTATTTGATCTGGTCTTTCAATGATGGGTATCTGTGAGTTAGACAGAGTGCTTTGATATGCCTCAATATCACAGTCTTTCCATAGATTACGTCTTCTTTCAGGAGGTTTAATAGATTTTGCACAAGTCAAGCTTAACTTGGCTTTTATTTTGCCTACAACTGGTACATGACTAGACGTATTTGTTGGATGTTGGTGACATATTTCAAGTTCAAGAAGATTGTCAACAGTATGACTGAAAATATAATCGATCTGAGATGATCCTTTACCATGCTGATACGTTGGTGCAGTTCCCATGTTTGCAAGAGTACCTAGTTTGTGTTTATCTATAAAAGATCTAAAACGTCTATCTGAATTGTTACGTCGAGAAAGTAACATTGTTGCGTTCATATCACCTACGAGAATAATTTGGTGTGAATCACAATACTTCTGAATGATGATTTCAAGCAAGTCAAGATTGTCTTGATACTTAACGGCTGTATCAGAATATCCAGATGTAGGAAGGTAGCAATTTATCAAACAAATCCTTTTTGGAGAGCTGTTAATTTCTACTGCAATAATACGCTCATTACCGTCCTTTAAGGTTTTTACATAGCTATCAAACTTGGAGTTCCAGCAAATCATAACTCCACCGTTACCACGTGAACGCACAGAGTGTACTTTCGGGAAGTTACAGTCACTTGATCTTATAGCATAATTAAAATGTTTAAGAAATTTTGTAGCCTCTTGTTGTTCATATTGCCACAACCAGTGCTCTTGTAGACAGATAAAATCATTAAAAGGTAAAATTTCCTCCAAATAAGGAGCATTGCCTCGAATGCCTTCTATATTAAAAGTTAAAAGTTTAAAATGGTCAATTACATCCCTCGATTGCACGGTTACATCTCCCGAATGTCCGGTTCTGTCATTCCCTTGTCTAGAAAAGGATCTGAACATTGACTATCAATGAATTTGGTTTCATTAGATGGTACCACTATGTTTTCAATGACTTTGGTTTCACTAGATTGTAATAAGGTATTGTTAACTTCACTATGATTGTTGATGTTAGGTTTGTTATTCGCTTGAATTAATTTAGATGATGAAAATGGAGAGTCATCTCTTTTGTTTTGACTATATATTCTTGAAACTGATTCACCGTATGATGGAGGATGTGTTCTCTTTGTGTGTGATGGGCCTCTACGAGTGTTGGAGTTGGCCTGAGCATTACTAAGGTTACGATTAGAATAATGACCAGTGGGTGGTTTAGTTAAATGATGCGAATTTCTTTGATGAAGAGATTGAGTTGAGTCGGTATGTACTTGATTTATAGATTGAGCAGACTGAGTGATGTTTGACGAGACATGAGCATTGTGAAACAGATGAGATGGAGTAAACGAATTGTGTCCCGGATGAGCGAGATTAATTCCTTGTTGATAAATCGGGTTTACCGGAATATGCATATTTGGAATCTCTCTAAAAGGAGCGGTAAAGCTGTTTCCATGATGAAAGTATGAATGAGAATGTACATTATGCTGAAAATGAGTTCGAATTGGAAAAGATGGAGCATACGGATTTTGAACTGTTGAGAATGGAGTATTTGGATTGTTCATCATAGTATTGTGAAGATTATCAATTCTAGAGTTCAGATTTGAGAAGGCAAGCATGTGTTGGTAGTCCATGAGAGTAGCAAGCTTCTTTTCTATATTGTCCATGTTTTCCTTGTACCCAGAATTGGGAAGTCCATTCATGTTGTTTTGATTGTTCGTAAAATTTTGTGTACTTGTATACTCATTACTGGGTTTTGCAGATTTTAGCAAATGTATAGTTCTCTCTTGATCATTAATTTTCTGCTCAAGTTCTATGATAAAAGATCTAAGATTATCATTCTCTACCATTAATTTATTTGGAGCTTTCTTCTTGCTTTTAATTGGTGATATGATAGATGAGATTGCACCTGATGATACTGAGGTTGTATTTGTTGTATTACAACTGGAAGTTGATTGTATTTGATGAAGAGTAGAAGTCAGACATGCAGTACTAAAATTTGAACTAGTTGTTGTTGGAATAACATATGGCACAGAGTTAGCAACTGATATAGATGACTTGAGAATACTAGAAGAAGAAGATGTAGATATGTTTGATATAACGCCACTTGAAGGTAAGTTTATGTTAACTGAAAACGGTATAGAAGGTATCGGTTCATCTGTTGGTATACACAAAGTATCAATTGTATTAGAAGTGTTTGTATGTAAAAGGTCATTACAACATAACGGGCACGTGAATGGTGCTATTGCTGGTATTTTGTCCACCTTAGATTTGTTTAGATGAACACATGAGTAATGAAACCATTCAAGACAAGTGTCACAGTTAATTGTGTCATCATTTGCAACATCAGAGCAAATTGGACATCGAGATGTTGTATCTATGTGTGCCATATTGACTGAGGCCGACGTATTTGTACCAAGACTATCTGTTATGGCGAGAGTCTGTCTCTCAGAACTTTTATTGAGGTGATTCTCAGAAATAGTTTCTATCTTTGAGTTAACAATCATACCTTTAACACTATTGTTGATGATATCAATATTATCTGAGTGTTGATGTAAATATTCAAAAATTGGAGTAAAAAAGTTGTCTACAAAATATCGTACTCCATTGCCATTGGCCACAATTGATGATGTAGAGTTATAAAGATTGACCGTAAATTTAAGTTGTTTATTTGTCGAATTACTACTTCCCTTTGTTAGGATAACTTTGATTGTCTGGAATAATATAGTGTTAACTTGGTCTACATTGTTTTGAACAGAGAAGCCTAGTGACGGAAAGTCTGAGCATGACATTGTGTCAAGTTTATCAAATAGTTGGACTTTCAATATTTCATATGCGGCAGTACTAAGTTCAGCTCTGAAGTTATTGTTAGACTTCATGGCAAAAGTTACCATATTTCTCTCGCAAGAATCTTCTTTCTTATTCATTGCTTTTTCTGGGCCCATAACATATGGTTTAACTTTAATTGTGGTATCAGTAGGTTGTTTGTGTTGGCGAATTCTTGCCGAGATTCGAACTCCTACTTTTTCCATTGACATGATGTAACCACTTTGGAATAATAATTGTTCAGTATTTTAAGTGTTCTTGGTTAGTTAAATACTAACTGGATACCACAATATTAAAATAACTCAGAGAGACATCGAGGACAACATTGGATAAGATATATTTAAAATGTAAAAACAAAAAATAAAATTTTTACAAGATGGTGGCGAGGACTAAAAAGTGTATTAAGTGATAAAAGACGATTTAAAAATATATACACGCTTTAAAATGGATAAAAAGTGTGGTGAGAGTGACTATACATAAATTGTCAATCAGTAGATTGTGATGTGACTTAAAACTTTGCGATTAAAAAGATAAAATTGGTGCTCAGGTGATTCGTCCTTCCTCAATGTTCAATTTTTAAAGGACAATGTTCATCGCTATTCAACACTATACTAGAACTGCATAACATAACCGGAAATAAACATCCGACTCCATACATATTTATCGGGATTATGCTTCGTTGAATTATTATTATTCGTGGTTCGCTGTGACCCACGAAACCCACGAAAATTGGTATACCACGAATAGAAATGAATCCACAGTATATAAATATTCATAGATCTACAATATGTCGATACCTGTAACTTGGCATTGCACAAGGTCATATTTTTCTCTGGCTGTTTATGACGTCTTTACACTAAATCCATTGGATGATGGATGTGTACGGATTGTTTGTTTAGTCTTAGATGCATAATTTTTTAATTACATTTGTAGTTGTTAGTGGCTTTAAACTAGCTGTCAGATACCTGCGAGTACTCTCAGATATGTCCATTGTGTCTTTTTGTGTCGGAATGTATAAGTACCCGGCCACGTCCACTTGTATGTTTGTCCATCTGATGAGTTAAGCCTTTTTCAACTGATTTTTATAGTTCGTTCTTATGTTGAACTGTTATACCACTGTCCCAGGTTAGGGGGAGGGTTGGAATCCCGTTAACATGTTTAACCCCGCCACATTATTTATATATGTGCATGTCCCAAGTCAGGAGTCTGTAATTCAGTGGTTGTCGTTTGTTTATGTGTTACATATTTGTTTTTTTCTTTAATTTTTTTTTACATAAATAAGGCCGTTAGTTTTCTCGTTTGAATTGTTTTACATTGTCTTATCGGGGCCTTTTATAGCTGACTATGCGGTATGGGCTTTGCACATTGTTGAAGGCCGTACGGTGACCTATAGTTGTTAATGTCTGTGTCATTTTGGTCTTTTGTGGATACTTGTCTCATTGGCAATCATACCACATCTTCTTTTTTATATACTAGCATAGCATAATAACAGAATGACCTATAATTGTTTTATTTGTACATATTGGAATTTGAATGGCGAGTTAACTCATTGGCACTAATTCCGCATCGTCTCATTTCTATTTGTTGTTGATTTGATTATAAAATGAATGAAAAGGGAAATTTGACTTCATCAGTTTCTATTTATTCTTTTTTTTTCAGGCAAGATGTTAGTTCTATCCTGGTACATACTTTCTGGAAAATCTCATGTAATCTATGAATATATGCTAATTAATTGAGTCCAATATATTTGATCAGTGGCAATGGAAGATCAAACATATGAGACATTCCTTTTAAAAGCTCTTGTGTGTGATTCGTGCACACATGTTGGAATATCAACGTTCATTTTCGTTTTCTGCTTCCCAAAGTTTGTAAACTCTAGACGCTACCATGTTTTCACCTCCACACTTAAAAAATTCTAATGCTACCATTGATCAAGAGTAGTGTATTCGGAGTGGTTGTGACTTTTATCAACCGATAGATAGCGCAACATGTTGGCTTAATCTGTTAAGGATGAACGGAAGAGGAGTTGATCGAAGCTCATGCGAAGATGGGTATTGTCAACAACAAAATAAAAGAAGCAATTCACCTAACGACCCTTGACCACAGAGTAAACAATTATCTGCTTACCCTTCTGTATCACCTGTGATCACCCAAGTTTTTGTTGTGGTTTGTGTTGCATAGTTCTATGTTATGTCTTCTGTACTGTTATTTGTCTGTGTGTCTTTTTATTTTTAGCCATACCATTGTCATTTTATTTTCAATCCATGAGTTTGACTATCCCTCTGGTATCTTTTGCGCCTCCTTTATCAAAAATTACATAATCATCATTCCATATTTAAAGCTTTTACTTCATCCGGAACATAAAGATCACACTCTTATACATAGGTGTGACTTCAAGACACATATTTTCGACTAAAATATGAACAATGTTTTGCAAAAAAAGAAAGTGTACTGATGTCAACCTTTTATATAAATACATTTTTTGTAACAAATATTTTTCATAGGTGACGACATTGACTGGGAAACCTTTTTTAATATACTTCCAAGAAAGGTGACAGTTCTTCCAGACTGGGAGCAATTCATCCGGACCTTATTTAGTAAGTAATATGTCAGGTTCATGTTGGAAACGTATGGTGTACATAAGTCTAGCGAAGATGAGAATCAGGCACAGTTACATGTATAACAAACATCAAAATTTACCTTGCAAACATGTTTGGTCTTAGAAATAGCGAAACATAATACTGCTAATACAATACACTTGATAGATGAGCAGACACTGTTGTTCATGAAAAAAGCTATCGGTGTCTTCTGAAATATCATGTGGTCCGAGTACACGGTTATTTCGTGGTGCATTTCTTTTAAACAATACATGAAAATTAAAAACATCCCACCTGCGCTTTCTCAATAATATTTTTACAGTGTGTTGTACTACTTTTGGGACAAATTATATCAAAATTATGGAAAACTTCATCGGCTCTAACTCAAAATATGGACAATTTTGACCTTTTCCAGCAGGACCTAATCACTTTTTAACATTAATATTTAGAACCCATTTTTTTACAGTGTCATTTGATCCCCCTACTTGCTATATGAGCCTAAAGCATGGAGAAATAAAATTGGAAGGGGTATAACAAAAATGGCAAGTAACACACTGTCCACACTAAGGACTATATTCGTCAAAAATCAAAGGACGATAACGGTGTACTCGGACCATGTAAATGTAAGCTTTGTATTCAATGTATAACTTAAACTAGCGAAAGGTACAGATATATAATATATAATTTTGAGAATGGAAATGGGGAATGTGTCAAAGAGACAACACACGACCATACAACAGACAACAGCCGACGGCCACCAATGGGTCTTCAATGCAGCGAAAAACTCCCGCATCCGACGGAGTCCTTCAGCCGGCCCCTAAACAAATATATATACTAGTTCAGTGATAATGGACGTCGTACAAAACTCCGAATTTTACATAAGAAACTAAAATTGAAAACCATACAAGACTAACAAAGGCCTAAGGCAGTTGACTTGGGACAGGCGCAAAATTCGGCGGGGTTAAACATGTTTTTTTAGATCTCAACCCCCTCTATCTCTAGCTAATGTAGAAATACAAAAACTTATTAAACTTAGTTCAAGAGAAGTCCGAGTCCGATGGTAGAGTAGGTTAAAAAAAAACAATGATACTTTGATTAAGAAAGGATTCCTAGCAGTTACTGACGCCATCTCCAGACCTGAATTAAAATGATTGAAAGATTATGTCTTCGTCATATAATATCAATATATAGTATAAAAAGACACACAGTAGCCCAACGTTTTAAAGATTAATATTTGGAGACAGGCTTAAACCTAATATATGTGTTTTATAGCTCTTACCGGTTGTGACAGAGGACAAGACACTGTAAATGAAGCAAAAGAATCATTTGACAGAGAAAAGTATCATTCCCGGTTGTTTCATGCTTTAACAATATGGAAACAATGCTGTTATCGAGAAAATGATACAGTTATATATGGAATCTTGTGTAATGCTGTAAACACCCATACAACTAACGTTTAATTCAGACCACATTGATATAGTCATATCAATATTGCATTATACTGTGTATGCCTATATACATATGTGTATATTCTTTTAAATAATATGTGACAAATAAATGCTCTGAACTTTACTTTAAAATTAGGAAGTTTAACTTATAAGAAGCATCATACATGTGTGTCGTATGTGCTTAAATTGGTATGCATTTGTTGATATGATCAGGTACACTAATTTAATGCTTTTTATGTCACATTTTACAATATAAGAAGAAGCTAACAAGACTCGCATTATTTGAATATTATTACATGTATGTCAATGATGTTTTATGATTTTTAATTTTTTAAACTAAACATATCTTTTGTGGATAGTTGTCTCATTGGCAATCATACCACATCTTCTTTTTTAATATATGATGAATATTGGTCTTGAATGATAGACCTAATGTATACTTAAGTTTTTTTATCATCTTTTAGGATGTGTTATAGTGTTCTTTTTATTTGTATTTATAAATATATGTTTTAAATCTTTACTGTTAAGTTCATTTTGGTAATATGCCTTTGGTGTTTTATACATTTATACATCCCACAATTATTGTACTATTATCATTTTGGTATTCGTGTCTTTTATTTTTACTCATGTTTTGGTTAATTGAATGTGCATATGCCACTTTGTTTTTCTTTGTTGAAATAATATTTTTATTTTATTCAGATAATAAAACAATGTTGACTGCTGTATCCCAAATTTTTGACATTTTTAATTATTATGTCTGTTTGTTTTGCTCACACATTGTTTACAATACAAATGAGTTATATGCGACTGTCATATTAGTTAAAGATTTAGCTAGTCGAGTATCAACCATTATTTTCTACTATATAAAAAAGAAGACGTGGTATGATTGCCAATGAGACAACTGTCCACAAGAGACCTAAATGACACAGACATTAACAACTATAGATCACCGTACAGCCTTCAACAATGAGCAAAGCCCTTACCGCATAGTCAGCTATAAAAGGCCCCGATAAGACAATGTTAAACAATTCAAAAGAGAAAACTAACGGCCTTATTTATATAAGTTTTTTTAACGAAAAACATATATGTAATTCATAAACAAACGACAACCACTAAATTAATGGCTCCCGACTTGGGACAGGCACATACATAAATAATTTGGCGGGGTTAGACATGTTAGTGGGATCCCAACCCTCCGCAGTCAGGACAATGACAGTTGTTTTCCATTCCTTTGAAGTGTTTCAGCTTTTGATTTTGCCATTTGCCAAAGGACTTTCCGTTCTATTTTTTGTTAGAGAGGTGTTTGTATAAGTAGTAAAGATTTGCATATGCAGTTCAAAAAAATGCCTAATAATTTGGGTTGACAAATGTAATTTCTTGAGTTATTAAATATATTCTATAGATTAAGTTATCTGTATTTTTTTTAATCATCGGAAACTGGATAGGAAGTACAATGTGAAATAATGAGTTTATTCGGACCTGAAAGGTGAGGATTATCTTTATCTGTATGATGTCATGATCGGTAGTTGTCTAGTAATAACGAGACGCATGATATTTTTTAGTTCGAATCCCAGTATACACACTGGATTTTTCTACGTTAATTTTGATAGACAGTCTTTTCCGTATAATTAATTATAAGTTTTATACTGGATTTGACATTCCCGCCAAAATGTTACAGAACAACGGAAAGCATGCATAACAAAGAAACTCAAACTGGGGTGATCTGGTAGGGGTGATCCGGCTCAGATCATCCCTGTTAGAACAAAGGAGCTGGGATGTAAATATAAAAACAACAACAACAACAACAAATAATGTATTAGAATCTCACCTCTTTAAAACATTTAATAGAAAACACAATATAATATTAACAAATCAATATAATTAAGAAATAAATCTCTTAAGCAATATCTGTTGAAATTTCACCACGACTACGCATACTCAAAAGTCCTGCCTAATGGCAAACTAAATCGAATGATATATTTTATACAAACTACATGACAAGATAGCATGGGTGGATTAGAACAGAATGATGGTTTTACTAGTATAAACAATACAATCAAGCATTACTGTCAACACTCTTGTACATGCACGTAATGAATTCATCAATTCTAGGGACTCTTAAAACATACTTTATCTAGACAATAATAATGCCTTGACAGGGACACCTCCGAGGGCCCTTATGTTATCTTAGTACTAATTTGGGAACTACTAGATTAAACAATTCTGGTAAAATAAACGTGTTTGAAATTTTGAGAAGCTCAAAACTTATAACCTGAGATGCAAATAGCGAATACTATTGATGCAAATCAAACACATGTACATGTAGAAAAACAATGGTCAGAAATCTTAGAAAAAACAAAGTGTCGCTAAACAAAAGCAAACAGAATCAACTGACTTGTCTGATATTCATGAAATTAGAATAGGACCAAACGAACTGAATATTATAAATTCTAAAATTGGAACAATCAAGGCCTCAAACAACTCTGGTGACATGGGTAATAGATTTATATACGAACAAGTAATTGCACATCTTAAAGATTGCTTGTGTAAAAAGGATATTTAGAGCTAAAGACTCTACAATTTATAAACTACAAACTGATATTTCTTGTCTACAAAAAGAACTGACAACAAGTACATCTTATATTATAACTCTGGAAAGTGACAAATTAGACTAAAGTTATTCTCTTCGTAAACATAAACAGAAACTTGCCATTGAATTATCTAAAAATGATTACTATCCAATTCAACGTATAATAATGCACAAAATCTTAATGC
Source organism: Mytilus galloprovincialis (assembly GCF_965363235.1). Lineage (NCBI taxonomy): Eukaryota > Metazoa > Mollusca > Bivalvia > Mytilida > Mytilidae > Mytilus > Mytilus galloprovincialis. Next base: position 63,079,851 of record NC_134850.1, on the reverse strand, counting down.
AGCATCGCATTGTCATCAAAGTGCTGAACATGACTCGATCCGTAAAAAGTTGGTTTCTGGAACACCGAATTAAAATTCTAGAATTTGATATAATCAAGCAGGATAATAAAATGTCAAACTTCCAAGACAAAGTTAGTTTTATCATATTCACCATTTGTACAACAAGCATCATCATGAGAGACAAAGGGGTAGAAGAAAGCGGAAATGTAGCAACAATAAAAACAACAACGGCTATCCAACACACAAACAATCTGCGATATATCTGAACATGCGAAAAAAGCTCTCTACATAGTTTCTGCAACGATCCGTTTTATGATATCTATACGTCAGACGAGATGATTCCGTTGTAATAATTAATGATCATCTTGGAAATGAAATGGATAACTATGTTATGCAAATCCTCGAAGAGACATATTCAGGAATTGATGAAAATTCTTTTTTTAGACACGCGTAATCGCCCCAGAGTGATGAAGAAGACTTTAAATATATAGCATTGTTTCCAAAAAAGTCGTTCAGTGCCAAAACACAAGTGAACAGAGAAATAAAAGATCAACAATAAAAAGGTGTGTCAATCTTAACCGAGCACCCTACCGACTGGGAAGAGATAAATCTAGGTCAGATGAGGACTTGTTAGATGAAGTAAAACAGTTAACTTGTAGAAAATATACGTATTTTATCAGTTAACCTAGTGAACATTTTGTCATTATAATGCTACTAGACTGGCTGCATTCTAGACATTAATATAGAATTCATGAGGATTTTAAACTTTATAATTCCTATACTAAAATTGAGAATGCAAATGGGGAATGTGTCAAAGAGACAACAACCCGACCATAGAAAAAAACAACAGCAGAAGGTCACCAACAGGTCTTCAATGTAGCGAGAAATTCCCGCACCCGGAGGCATCCTTCAGCTGGCCCCTAAACAAATATATACTAGTTCAGTGATAATGAACGCCATACTAATTTCCAAGATGTAACCAAAGAAAATAAACAAAATGACAATAATACATAAATAACAACAGACTACTAGCAGTTAACTGACATGCCAGCTCCAGACTTCAATTAAACTGATTGAAAGATTATGATTTCATCATATGAATATCAGGCACAATCCTTCCCGTTAGGGGTTTAGTATCAAACCATCATAACATATATGAGAAGAACATAACCCGTGTCATGCCAACAACTGGTTTTTGGATGAATGTGTTTAGTTCCGATGCAAAGACCCTGTAAGTGAATCAATATTAACGCCAAAATATGCAATCTTTAATGACCTGACAATAATATCGTAACTATATCCCTTCTTAATAAGTCTATTTAAAGGTTTTGTTAGTTTCTGAGGTGAATACTGACATTTTTGTGCTTTATAAAGAATATTTCCATAAAACATTGGATGTGAAATACCTGAACGTATAAGAAGTCTGCATGTTGAGATATATTTACGAATGATGTCCTTATACCGATGGTAAAATTTAGTAAATGTTTTGACTAGTTTGTGATATCGAAAACCCTGGTGTAATAATTTTTCAGTAATACATAAATTTCTCTCGTTAAAATCTAAAACATTGTTATATACACGAGCGAATCGTACAAGTTGAGATATATAAACACCGTAAGATGGTGACAAGGGAACGTCACCATCTAAAAATGGATAATTAACGATAGGAAATGAAAAATCATCTCTTTTATCATAAATTTTAGTATTAAGCTTTCCGTTAGTGATATAGATATCAAGATCGAGAAAAGGGCAGTGGTCATTTTCAATTCAATTCAAAATATTTTATTGTTCAAATATCAAATGTACATTTAAACAAAGGGATTGGACAAAAGGCAGTGCCTATACAAATCCTTTCCCATACAAGATGGATTGAATAACATGCATGATAGTATATAATTTTCTGATAAGTTAATAGATCATACGTTGTTGCAGTGAGTCAGGGAGGCAGTTCCTCCACTTCTTGAAGTATTTTTTGTGTATACATATATAAATAACTATGTTAACAAAGTTAAAGCAAGACCTACTGAAGGTGATGTCGAATTTTATACCAAAATAATAAGTGTTGGTTAGGAATCAAGTAGATCATAAAGTGATTTTTACTCAAATTCACAAGCTCACTGCAACAAAGTGGTCATTGTTAGTATTAGCTTTATTTAAAGTAAGTTCAACAGGATGAATTTTTTTAGTATACATACTGAAATTGTCATTATTGAGAGCTGCTACTTCTGCTGTTTACTTGCTTCACGGTCGAATTCCAGTTGAGGTTGAACTGCATAAGCATATGCTTACATTTTTTTCTTCGGAAATCACATTAGAAGCCATGGGTCAGTCGAGCGTGAGTTTACTATCAGACAATTGGCCGTAATGCCCCGTGATTCAGATAGTTGGTCTTTGAAAATTGTTGATTTTACAGAACAGTATGGTTTACAATCACCACATGGTCTTATTAATGTGCCACCTGGAAAGATTGAATGCATGGAAAAATATTATAAGAAAAACCTTCTCTTCATACTGAAACGATTTACTTACAAAACAGAAGTAAACTCTAAAACGTCTCTAATATTTATAAAATCAATTAGTACAACACTTATGACACTAATCTCTCATGATCCCCTATGAATGATTTAAAATACAACAATAATATAATATATACATATGCCTACATACATTGAGATTGAGCTACTATATTTAAGCGACATTACACTGTTTGATGGTGCGCCTGACAGAGGCAGAACTTACAGATTAGGTAACTTCTTCTGGTATTCTTATTCCGTCCACGTTGGGACAACCTCAATTGAGTAAAGTTTTCCTTCTTCACTATCTACAGACAACAGTAATCCGTCATCACAATAATGTCAATAAAATCCATCACCACATTTATATACACTATATATATACAACATATATATATATATACAATATCGATCACGGTAAAATTAGCACTAAATGTTCCCGGCACACTAACAATATACTTATTTCCTGTTAAAGACGCACAATTATCTCTTCTTAATGTCCAACGTTCTATATCTAGCAACGTGAAGAGCATAAATCAACTGCCTTGATAAATCTTCTATCCTTTGAAGTACTGTATTATCATTTGTATACCGAGAAAGTAACACGGTGCAGTCCAAGATAATTTGTAGTTGGTCATCAGTTGGTATGTCCCTCATTCTAAAGTTCAAGAAATCAGAGATAATTTCATCGATTTGGTTAAGATATCTTTCTCTAATGCATTGGAGTATTTTACATGTAAGCAAAAAATGAGAACGATCTTCGATATCTGTATCACATAATTTACAAGTAGGAGTCTCATTTAGATTATATCTTGATCTATGAGATTGTAAAATGTACGTATCAGTAATAACCTTTAGTTTCACAGATATTCGGACAGCTTCTCTCGTTGGGTCACTTGTATTTCCAATGGATAATAATGTATGGCATTTTCCTGGTGAAATGTTCGAGGTCCCAAGATATTTCAGAGATTTATAAGTACAGCTCTTTTGTATTAATGCATTTTTCCAGTAATTGTCAATTGCTAAACGAACAGATTTCTTCCAAGAATATTTTGTTGGTGGGTCGTTTAGAAGTACGATTGGTGATTGTAGATCGTATTTGAATAGTACCCTCTTGATCGCTATGAACCAGCTATTACTTTCTTGATTTTTTGCTATTAATTTCCTCCTTGCTATTTTCTTTTCTAAATGGTTTTCATTTTGGTTACAGATGTTGTTGAATAAATTTAATGATTTTTGATCAATTTGAGCTTCTATAGGTAAAATGCCAGACATGATGTAAACACTAGGATCAGGAGCTGATATAGGAACGGATAAAATTTGTTTTAATATTTTCTTCTGAAATGTTTCTAATTTAAGTAGGTTTTTTGAAGTTGGTAGTATGACTTCGAGACCATAGGTTAAGATGGGTTGTACGAAGGTTTTGAATAGTTGAATAGCAGTACTAGGATCAAGTCCGTTTTCTCCATGCATACCGGCTGACATTAAGCTGTACGCGGCTCTTCTTGATTTGGTGATGTTCTGTTCAACGGTAGCATCTTGTGTTTTTTGACTGGTTGTTGATCTTAAGATACCCAAATGTGGAGATTTATCTGAAATTGGCATTGCATTGTTGTTTATATATATTCTTACTGGATCCTCAGATTTTTTTCGGTTTGAGGGTTGTACTTGTATAACTACGCTTTTTTGTGGCTGTAAGAGATAGTGATGATCTTCACTGTATTGTGCAGCAATATTCACAAGGTATTGTAGTTCATGTGGGTTTTCGCTAACAATTGCTACGTCGTCAGCACATGCTACTGCATTAATTAGCGTTTCACCTATCTCACATCCAGATGTAGTATTTTCAAATGTACTAAGAAGATCTTCGATATATACCTTATATAGATCTGCGCTCAATAAACCGCCTTGTTTAACTCCTTGTAGAACTGAAAATTTTTCTGAGATTTCGGTTGACCATTTTATTCGAGATTCTGTGTTCTTATGGATTTCATCGATCAGTAGCCAAGATGATGGATCAGTGCCTGATATATATACTTTTCTTAACAACATTTTTAGAACAACAACATCAAAAGCTGACTTTGCATCCAATAGTACTATATAGAAAGGTAATTTTTTGTCCATATATTCCCTATACACTTCTTCTAAAATAATAGCAGCATTCAAAGGTGATGTATTTGCCGTGAAGCCTTTTTGAAGTATGGACTGTAATTTTAGAGAGCCAGATCTTAGGTCTATACGTAAAATAAATTCAATGATCTTCAAAAGTATGGGAAGGACTGTTATTCCACGATAATATTTGGCATCGTTTTTGTCTCCCTTGTTTTTAAATACTGGTGATAGTAACCCTGTTTTGATGATGTCAGGAAGTACCCTATCTTGGAACATTCGATTTATCAGTTTATGCAAAAATAATTTAAATTGTTGTCCGGCATATAACACATTTTCAATAGATATACCAAATACATCTTCAGCTTTTCCTTTATTGATTGATTTTATAGCTTTCTCGATAGTGTCTAAATCTACATATCTGGTAGCATAATGTTCACTTATCCTTTTTATAGAGACATAATCCATTTCACATAGTGCTAAATGTTGATAGTTAAAGTCAGGATGTTCAGATGGAATTGCAAGTTTACTAAAATGTTGGTTCCAGCCTTTTAATATATCATTTCTCTCAAATATTTCATTTTCAACGTGCAGATCATTGATAAAGGTGTTTCCGTTTTGCCTCTGTTTCCGTATTAATTTAAAAAATTTCTGTTTATCATTTTGATTGTAATTAATAATGTCATTTCTTTCGTTATGCTTTCTTCTGATTTCTTCATTTCTAATGGCTGTCCTGAAGTTTTTTCTAGTGAGTTTCTTTTCTGTTAAAAGTATATTATCAATATTTGGGGGTCTACCGGCTGATTTCCAGGTAACTGATATTCGTTTCCTTTCCCTTGCATTAGAGTCTCCGAATTGTTGACAACTCGTATTAATATTGTCAAACAGATCATGTCAGTAGATGCATCCTCGCCATGCTACAAGAAAAGAAAGACAGGGAACATAATTGAAGAAATTAATCCCAAAATATCGTGTTTGAAAGAAACTGAGCTTGACCTACTTGGACTTTTATACGAAAAAGAACATGTCAGTGGCTTAGAAGTTCTTTTGAACAAAACATTATGTTATGATTCAAAAATACTCAAGCATTCTTCTAAAATCCAACCCCTCGCTAGAGTTTTGGATTATATTTTAGATTTTGACACAAGCGAGTACCAAGAAACTGTTGATGAAGGTACTGACAGGGTAACACGGTTTAAGGAGGATGTAAACAATATAAAACTGTCACTTACAAAAGCAAAAGAGACTACTTTTGAGACAGCTAGACATCTCCTTCCAGATGACATTTCAAGAGATGAAGACGAATTATAGTTAACCCGTACCAATGTAAACTCGTACCAACGTCAACTCGTACCACTAAAAAAAACCTCGTACCACTGCTAACTCGTACCAACTTATTTAAATGCATTTGATGTTATGATTCAAAAATACTCAAGCATTCTTCTAAAATCCAACCCCTCGCTAGAGTTTTGGATTATATTTTAGATTTTGACACAAGCGAGTACCAAGAAACTGTTGATGAAGGTACTGACAGGGTAACACGGTTTAAGGAGGATGTAAACAATATAAAACTGTCACTTACAAAAGCAAAAGAGACTACTTTTGAGACAGCTAGACATCTCCTTCCAGATGACATTTCAAGAGATGAAGACGAATTATAGTTAACCCGTACCAATGTAAACTCGTACCAACGTCAACTCGTACCACTAAAAAAAACCTCGTACCACTGCTAACTCGTACCAACTTATTTAAATGCATTTGATTGGTGTTTAATAATGAATATATACTGTTATTTTTCTCAATACCTCTTAAGTCTGTAAAATGTATATAATTTGAAAGTACAATTGTGGTAGCCTCTTTATTTTGTATATATTGTAATTGTAAAATAAAGATGTATAATTATGTTAATATTAAATAAACTTCAAAACATATTGTTTCATATAAACTTTTATTACACTGAAATGTTTCCATACATTATTCATGATTACTTGGATTTGATTGGTTAGTTTAAAGTTTTACCGCTCAGTTCTTAGTTTCTTTGTTTTGAGTTAGAAGGACTAATGGAGTCGAAATGGTCAGACGTTTATGTCCAGTAGCCATTGAAATAGTTTGAAAGTATAGAGAATAGTCAGCATTGTATTGTATTGACAGACTTGACATTTTGACGTGAGTTTTCTTTATCTACTTCTTTATTAATATTTCTAATATATTTTCATAGATTGAATGATTTTTGGTATGAAAGGTTATTTTTCTCTACGATCCCGAAAAGTATTATCGCAACATAAAATGCATATATTATACACTTGTTTTATTATATAAAGTACTGGTAGTCATTCGTTAGAGTTATATGTAAATCAGTTTAGAAAGAACACACATTCCGATCGATACTTTGAGGTGTATTCGATAAGACTTTGTTATGAGTAGATTTTAAATACCACCGTGTATTATTTGTGTGAATTAGTCCGTACACAATAACATTGTTGATTGATTATAAATAGAAAACATAAACAAAGTTGTATTAGATAGCGGACTACGTTTCTGCACATATTTAAAGTATTGTCCGAGTTATGTTTTATTTTATACACAAGGACACTATTTATATTGTATGTTTTATAATACGGTCTATGTTTAAATACGGTTTCATTAAAATCCGTTATTTAACATTGTAATTTTGGTTTACAGAATTTGTAAGCTGTCATATAAATATCACTGTGTGATATACCAGTATGTACGTTTGAATTGGTTTGTGCCACAACAGTAACTACCTTGCTCCACAAGTTGGTAAGGATTAGTAATATGTTATTAGAATTATAATGTATTTCGTTTAAAAGGTTGAATTAACTATGGAGTATGTTAAGCACATAGTTTTGATAAAGAGTTATTTCCCTTGAGTTTAGATGCTTTTAATATTTGTTTAATTTATCAATGTTGTTAATCTGAACAACTGAATATTATATGTAAAGACATTAATACTATGATTTGATGATTAAATATAATATTTGATCTCATTATGTTCATAACTTAAATGTATTTTTAAAGTGTAATATTTTGTATAATACCATTATATGTAATGAAAGAATATTATACTTATCACGTGTATTACTAATTTATTATTTGATCTGTAAAATTAGTATAACTTTATCATTGTTATTACAGGGTGTTTTACGTTACTGATTAATAAATATGCTGAACCCTAGCAAAGCGACTTTAGTTTTCCTTGAGGCCTAAAAGTCAGCTATTACATTTGGCGCTGATTCTTATTATTTTTTGCAGATTTATATCTGATTTATTTAGATACTTTATTTGAATTCTGAAAGTTCTGAATAGAACATAGATTTATTACAGATTATTTCATTCACATTCAGACTTTGGTTTGATATTTTTACTTTCACATTTATTTAGATTAGTATGTCGAGTTCGGATTTTAAGCAGGAGTTGTTACGACTTGGACACGTCCTTGATAGATATGAAGAAGATCTCAACATATTTAACCAACAACCTAAAAAGAGACGATCACGTAGAAAGAAAAAGTCGTATTGGTATGATCAGGAACATAATATAGCACAGCAACAAGAATTACCACATGAACCATGCATACCTTTTGACAATAGGAATAAGCCTTTCATATGCTACAGATGTGGAAATGAAGGTCATATAGCTATAGGATGTCGAGTTATACTAGATCACTCTCGCAAGGCATACAACTTCCAACAGATTGGTGCTGAAGACCGTACTTATGCCTCTTATCAACAACAATCATCTAAAGAATTACCTGGCTTACTTGGAAGTCCAAATGAAGTTTCAGTAAAGATCAACGACATTACAACATCAGCTTTACTTGATACAGGATCAACCGTTAGTACAGTTAGCGAGACATTTTACAACAGATATCTTCAAGATCAGATTATTCAGCCATTGGACCTGATTATCAAGATAGAATGTGCTGATGGAAAAGATATGCCATACTTAGGATACATCACAGCTAGCATAGAGTTACCAGGAGCAGCAACAACTGGTAGTCGTCACCTTTGTTTATTTTTGGTTGTACCTGACAGCAATTACAACAGAGAAGTTCCACTACTGCTTGGTACTAACATCTTAAAGGAAATCATGGAAGATGTCAAGTTACGTTTTGGTCCAAAGTTTCTTCAAGATGCCAACATACATACCAACTGGTACCTTACCTTTCGATGTTTGCTACTGAGAGAGAAGGAATTACAGAAGAGGTCAAACAGATTAGGACTTGTAAAATCAGCTGAAGGAAAGACCATCAAGATTCTTCCGAACAGAGATGTAATTGTCCAAGGTTACACAGATCACGAGTTACCGTACCACACAGTATGTGCTATGCTACAACCAACTGAGAGAGCAGCTATTCCAACTGATTTAGATGTGGCTCCTACATTGTTGTCATACAGTTACAGAAACAACGGCACTATTCCAGTTCACATAAGCAACGTCACCACTAGAACAGTTACTATTTCGCCGAATGCCATCTTATGCGAGATACAGCCAGTTTCCGTAGCTGATATAGAGGTAAATGCTGAGTTAGATGACGATCCTACGCATCAAGTTACCATGCCAACGAACTTGACAGATGTACAATTACAGCAAGGAAAAGAATTGATCCAACAGTTCAGAGATGTTTTCAGCAAGAGCGACATAGACATTGGACATAGTACAGCAGTTCATCACCGTATTGATCTCATGGATGAAAGACCGTTCAAGCAGAGACATCGCCGTATTCCTCCAGCCATGATCAACGAAGTACGTGACCATCTTCAACAGTTGTTAGCCGCTGGGATTATCCGCCGATCTCATTCACCATGGTCGTCGAACGTTGTTTTATGCCGCAAGAAGGACGGAAAGCTGCGCATGTGCATAGATTATCGTCAATTGAACCAGAACACCTATAAAGACGCATACGCACTGCCAAGAAGCGAGGAAATACTTGATGCACTTGGAGGAAACAACTTTTACACAGTACTAGACATGAAGAGTGGATATCATCAGGTAGAGCTAGAAGAAACCCATAAACAACGGACAGCGTTCACCGTAGGACCCCTTGGATTTTATGAATTCAACAGACTGCCATTCGGACTTGTCAACAGTCCAGCCACTTATCAACGTTTGATGGAAGAAATCCTTGGAGACTTGCACCTGAACATCTGTTTCATCTACCTTGATGACCTGATCATCTTCTCTGATACCTACGAAGAACATCTAGATAGACTACAAAGAGTTCTACAGAGACTACGAGAGAGTGGACTCAAGCTTTCACCAAAGAAGTGCGCATTCTTTCAGGAAAAGGTGAAGTACATTGGTCATATAGTATCTAGAGATGGTATACAACCCGACCCAGCGAAGATAGAGAAAGTTGTCAACTGGCCACCTCCAACATCTGCAGATGAGGTAAGACAGTTCCTGGGATTCATTGGATACTACCGGAAATTCATCAAAGACTTTTCGAAGATTGCCAGACCACTTACTGATCTTATGCCACCACCTAAGAAGACAAGAAAGCGCAAGACGAAACTACAACCAGCTAATACATCATGGATATGGGGAAAATCACAAGAAGATGCATTTCAACAACTGAAGTCAAAGCTCACATGCCACCCGATCCTTGGATTTCCATCATACTCCAAGCCCTTTGAACTTCATACAGATGCATCGATGCTTGGACTAGGTGCTGTGTTGTACCAGGAACAGAATGAGAAGAAGATAGTCATTGCTTATGCCAGTCGAGGTTTGAGTAAATCCGAGAAGAATTACCCTGTCCACAAACTGGAGTTCTTGGCTTTAAAGTGGGCAGTGACAGAAAAGTTCCATGACTACCTATTTGGAAACACCTTCACTGTAGTAACGGACAACAACCCACTCACCTATGTCTTGACGTCAGCTAAACTAGATGCTACCGGACACAGATGGATAGCAGCTCTGTCATCTTACAACTTCAACATTGTATACAGACCAGGAAAGGCTAATGCAGATGCCGATGGATTATCTAGACTTCCAGGATTATCTAGATGCACTGAAACCATCCAACCAGAGTCAGTGAAGGCCATCTGTAACCTGCAACATGCTCAACCTCATCATCAGAGCTTATCGATAATTTCAGATGCATCTGTGGATCCATCATTACCATCTCAGAAGTTAGTTGATGTTAAAGCCGAACAACGCAGAGACAGATTCATCAAAGACTGGATATATTGGATAAACGAACATCGCAAACCAGATAAACAACAGCTGAGCTATTCACCACTCAACAACTGGTTCCTTAACAACTATGAGAAGCTGAAGATTATAGACGGAGTGCTGTACAGAGAGATAGAATCTGATGGTGAAACTTCAAGACAACTAGTTCTCCCAGAAAAGTGCATATCCACAGTTCTCACGTCTTTACATGATGACATGGGCCACCAGGGAAGAGACAAGACCTTATCATTGGTACGTGACCGCTTCATCTGGTATGGTATGAATAGAGACATCGAGAACTGGATTACCAACTGCGAAAGATGTATTCGTCGAAAACAGCTTCCGAATGATAGAGCTCCACTTATCAGCATAGAAACAACACAACCTTTAGAACTGGTTTGCATGGATTACTTGAAACTTGAAAGATCAAAAGGTGGATATGAAAACATTTTGGTAATCACAGACCACTTCACCAGATATGCTTTAGCAGTTCCTACAAAGAATCAGACCGCACGAACTACAGCAGATGCGTTTTTCAACAACTTCATTGTACACTATGGATTGCCTAGTCGTATTCATTCTGATCAAGGAGCGAACTTTGGAAGCAAGATCATCAAAGAACTCTGCAACATTATAGGAATGGAAAAGTCTCGAACAACACCTTACCATCCTATGGGAAACGGACTTACAGAGAGATTCAACCGTACATTGTTGAATATGCTTGGAACTCTACAGACAACGCAGAAGAAAGATTGGAAGTCCCATGTAGCTGGACTAGTACATGCGTACAACTGTACCAAACAGACAACCACTGGATTTTCTCCGTACTTCTTGATGTTTGGTAGACATCCACGTTTGCCTGTGGACATAGCATTTGGGATTGAGGATACTGGTACTAAGGAACCATCTACAAAGTATGCCGAAGCAATGAAGGAGCGTCTGAAGAAAGCATATGAACTTGCATCTCGTTCAGCAAAGACAGCACAAAGTCGACAGAAAGAAGGATACGATAAAAGAGCCCGTGGAGCCATTTTGCAACCTGGAGATCGTGTACTTATTAAAGTAGTAGCCTTTGAAGGGAAGCATAAGATAGCAGATAAATGGGAAGAGGACACATACGGAATTGTTAGACAGCCTAACAAAGACATACCTGTTTATGTGGTCCAGAAGGAAAATGGAGAAGGACGCAAAAGAACATTACATAGGAACCTCCTTCTACCAATTGGACATCTGCCCGGTTTAGAAAAGGCTACAGAGCCTAAGAGAAACCCTGCACCAAGGAAACCGCCTAGAAAGACAGTCCTTGAGGAAACGAAGACGAACTCCGACAGTACCAAAGAGGAAACTGACACAGAATCGGACGAGGAGTCAGAGCAGGGCTATATAATTTATTTGCCAGAGGAAGACGCACAGAGCAACACCAACAGTGATGCTGTACCTGTGGTAGATGGGCAACAAGAAACCGTCAACTTGGCTGGTGACGATCAGTTATTAGTTGATGGTAGTCAAGAGAATGGTTTTGGACAAGACGTTATCCCTCCAGTACAGATAATCACTGGTGAACCACCTCTTGGGGCTGATGTGACAACAGGTCAAGAAGCGACTGACCAGATTGACAGAGGGGATACTTCTGACAAACAGGATGAGCAGGATGGCAGTACGCTCCCAGACACATCAGGTGATACCGAGGTAGACACAGATACCACAACGGCTCACGATATTACACAGCAACAACCAGCACGGCTCAGACGACGTAGAATACTTCCTACACCACCGAGAGAATTACCATCAAGAACAAGAATAAGAAAGCCACCTGCATACCTAAAAGATTATATCACCAAACAAGCTATTGGACAAACATCATCTTGGCTACAGAAAGCAGAATGGTTAAAGTTACAACTGAAAGAAGGAATGTTTAGAGGAATGGAGAATGACATCACACGTACCATCATTGAGATTGTGAAAGAAACATCATAGAGAAATACCAGTTTAGAATGCCGAGAACGTCATTTCTTCGTCAGAGGGAGGAGGAGTCGTATGACGTGGAAGTCATTTTTCCAACACAGGGGAGAATGTGGTAGCCTCTTTATTTTGTATATATTGTAATTGTAAAATAAAGATGTATAATTATGTTAATATTAAATAAACTTCAAAACATATTGTTTCATATAAACTTTTATTACACTGAAATGTTTCCATACATTATTCATGATTACTTGGATTTGATTGGTTAGTTTAAAGTTTTACCGCTCAGTTCTTAGTTTCTTTGTTTAGAGTTAGAAGGACTAATGGAGTCGAAATGGTCAGACGTTTATGTCCAGTAGCCATTGAAATAGTTTGAAAGTATAGAGAATAGTCAGCATTGTATTGTATTGACAGACTTGACATTTTGACGTGAGTTTTCTTTATCTACTTCTTTATTAATATTTCTAATATATTTTCATAGATTGAATGATTTTTGGTATGAAAGGTTATTTTTCTCTACGATCCCGAAAAGTATTATCGCAACATAAAATGCATATATTATACACTTGTTTTATTATATAAAGTACTGGGGTCTGTTGTTCGACTTGTCGTTAAGCTAATCAAATGATTTACTCTAACGCATCGTTAAATACTTAATCATTTGATTAGCTAACGCAATGATTAAAATCTGTTGCTGAGTATATTTTAATCATTGCATTAACTAATCACTGCATTAACTTTTAATCACTTGATTAAGCTAAGATTAACTCCCATAATGCAAATTTGCCCTAAATGCACTTGAGCAAGCACCTAAACTTCCTGCCAACTGCTGATACAAAATGGAGAATGCAAACCCAAAGAAACTGCCAAGACTGAGGAAAACTAACTTTTCTCAGTTGGAGGAAAACATCCTGCAAACAGAGGTGGAAAAACATTATGCTGTTATAAAAGAAAAACATAGTACCAGTACCACAAACCTGGAAAAAAACAGAGTATGGAATAACATCACCAACAAAATTAATGCTCTTGGTGTTGCCAACAGGACTCAGAAGGAGGTGAGGGACAAGTGGAGAAACTTGACAGTAAAAGCCAAGTCAGTCTTCACAGACCATAGGAGGGAAATCAACAAAACTGGTGGAGGCCCAGCCCCAAAGAAACCATCCTCAAGTGTAGAAAGGGTTGTAAACATGCTGCAGGATACAACAAGTTTTTCCGGTATTCATGGAGGAATTGAAACTGCAAGCTTTGAATGCTATCCTGCAGGTATATTTGTGTTCCTATTTTATTTATTATATTCAAAGCAACCTCTGATATCTTTTTAAGTTTACATTTCCTCGTAAAAATGTATGATACCGACTTTCTCCGACTATCGTCTGCTCTCCCTTTCTGGGAATTTCCCTTTGATACGTTGCTAAAAATAGCATCTAATAATAGATATGTACTACAGCGCTAATGACTTGTGTGTGCTGGAAAGAATGCACACAAAAATAAAACAGCTCAGTAAAAATTTTAACCTTTACTATCCACATTTTGATAATCTATATAGGCTATATATTAACGAATCAATGAAACAAAAATCGGAATGATTGATGGAAGTTGACCTAAATATGCGGCAATGACGTATATCAGTTCAGATACGTTTTTCAAATTAACTACGGAGGGAAGTATACCACATTGACATAAGATAAAGCTCATGAAAATTTACCATTTATTCATTTATTCATTCAGCGTGAACTTTTCTATCTTCATCTAATTATTTAACAAAACCCTCAACCATGTGTCTTTGCCTGGTAACTAAATTCTGCGAACGTGAGGCAACCAGTCGGTTATAGTGGGTTTACGACAACTCGTACCTCAGTCAAATCGTACCCAATGCCAAAACAGTTTAAGTCTGTTAATAGGAGTAAACATCATTTCCTTTGGAAGATGACATTCGAAAAACAAACTGAGATTGAAAAAACAATGACATTGAAAAAAGTTAAAAAAAAAAACAATTGCATAGATATAGGAAGATGTGGTGTGAGTGCCAACAAGGATTTGTATTTGTATATACAAATCCTTGGTGCCAATGAGACAACTCTCCATCCAAATAACAATTCTCAGTTTGTTTCTTATTTCAGTGAAAAAAAAATGATTATATCTATTGAAAACTTTGGAAAAATCAATCTTTCTTGAAAATGAATGTTTTTTTTATAAATGCTAACTTTTTTATATAACATTCTGGGGACAAAAATGTACAACTCATTTATATTTTCAGCAAATGAGGAATCTGACGATGATGCTGAGATTGAAAATGCTATTGTTGAACAACCAGATGTGAATGCTGTAACACCTACAAGAGTACCTTTATCTCCACGGATATTGGTAACGAACATCCTGCCTTTAAATACTAATGTTGAGCTACCGGCCAGTAGACCTGTAACTGCAAGGAGTGAGTCGACAGCAGAAAATATATCTGTTCACAGTGTTAATAATATTAGGAAAAGAAGACGTGTAACACAAGAAGATGTTTTCCAAATGCAGGTCAAAGTGTGTAAAGAGCAGATGGAACTTTACTCAGAACAGCGCCGGCTAGTAAAAGAGCAGACAGAAAAGGAGAAAAAACAGTCACAAAAGGTTGCTCTTCAAATACAACTGCTCAGAAAATTGAATGGAGATGATAACATTCCACCAACACTTACTGGTTCTCAGGTTGCATACCTTGCCGCCATGTCATCTTGTTTTGAAGATTCTTAAAAAAACGCTTTTTGTTTTAATGTTGTTATTTTTTAATTGTTACTGTTCTGTGTACTTTAAAAACATGTTTATCACTTAAAAGATTTCCAGAAAGGACAATGACTGACCCCTTAATAAATACATTCAATAATTTCAGAATTTACAGTATATGTATGTACAACTGAAGGGTGATTACTAGTATCATGATAAGGAAAGTTTAAAACAAAATTTGTATGAAAGTTATTCTCAACTAATTTTTTTATTATGAGAAAAAATTTGTTGCATAGTGGTTCCTTATTCCTCGACCATCTTGTTGTCCAATGTATGGTTGTATCATTGGTTGTTCCTCTGGAATATCATCATTAGCTATAATCGGTTCTTTCAGCATCATGGCTATATTGTGTAGAATCGCACACGCTACAATAAATTTACATGCTCGGTCTGGTCTCATTCTAATCTGTAATTAAAACATGTTAAGTATTAGAATAGAGACATGGAAATTGAATGGTTTGAAACCTTTCTTAAAAATTGTAGTCTCATGAATTCAATAGAATGTGGAACATTCATCAAGAAGCTCATGGTTCTTATATACTTAATGATATGTGAAACGTATAGGTCATCTGCCCAGTATTTACATGCCTTTGACTCCTTGAAAGTGTTTCTAATCCGTATAATTTTAAACCCAATCCTTTGCTCATATATAGATATAGGAAGATGTGGTGTGAGTGCCAATGAGACAACTCTCCATCCAAATAACAATTTAAAAAGTAAACCATTATAGGTTAAAGTACGGCCTTCAACACGGAGCCTTGGCTCACACCGAACAACAAGCTATAAAGGGCCCCAAAATTACTAATGTAAAATCATTCAAACAGGAAAACGAACGGTCTAATGTCTAAATGTCATGTTTTCTTATTTCAAACTGTTAGCACAGAGATAGGAATGACTCAAATGAGAACCTCTAAGAATAACCCCAAAATGCAAAAATTGTACATGCGTTTTGAGCATTTTTTTTTTTGTAGTGATTTAAAGTTCTTGAATTTGGTAGCCAAAACCTCACAATCCTTCCATTCAATATGTGAAAATACAACTTGGTAAATGTACTTCTCAACACTATAATCCACTCCATGATGGTACATCTATCAACGGAGGAAAGAACAGAACGTTTGCTTAACATAAAAAAAAAACTGGATGACAAGAGTTTATGGGACGGTAGAATTAACCCTGAAACAAACAAAAAAACATTCTTATATACTTTGCAATAATAAAACAAGAAGTATTCCTGATATACTTTCGTAAATAATTGAGATGAATATGCATGTTGTATAGAAATAAGAAGGTATGAGGACAACAAGGGAGACACACGACACAGAATTAGAATACCTAAATATCTAGGAAATGTTTGCTTATGTACTTTCAGCAAACAAACAGTCATATAAATAATGACGTGAAAATTTTTGGAGTTGCTTATAAAGAGTAAATTTAATAAAAGAAGCTTTCTAAATTTTGCTGGTTGAATCTCCATCCATTTTATTAATTTGCAAAACATGTATTCATGTCCTCTATACTTAATTGAAATAATAACTTATATGAACAGTATTTGTTCGTTATGCTTACACCAGTTTTTAGAAGTCGAAATCTTTGTTTCCAAATTCCAAATGTTCTCTCAATTGTGCATCTTGTTGATATATGAGCTTTATTAAAGTTTTGTTCTTTCTGTTCTATTGGTTGCCTAAATGGTGTTAGCAGAAATGGACGACATGGGTAACCACTGTCTCCTAATACAGCACCTTGCTCTATACTGGTATACTGATTCTGCAGATGAATTCCAACTGCAGATGTTTTAAATACATGGGCGTCATGACATGACCCTGGCCAGTTTGCACTTACATTTGTAAAAAGACCTAAAATTTGAAATATGAATGATATAAATGTACTTATTATATATCTAAACAACAATTCATAGACCATTCTTGATGGTTTTTGATCCAAATAAGTACTTATTATATTCTTATGATTTGATTTGATTTTTCTTTCACAATTTGTCCTGTCGATTCATTGATATATATGTTCTTGCCTCAATGGCAACTGTACCACATCTCCGAAATTTCATATTCATCAATTGATATCAAAAATTATTTTTGAAAAATATAGCGGCCAGATCTGGACAAGTCTTCAAAGTTTGGTTACTTGTGGAGAGTTGTCTCATTTGCAAATGGCCATCATACCACATCTTCTTTTTTTTGTATGAATCATTGGAACAGAAGAAAGGGGGACTTGGAAGTTTATTCTTAGATGCAATTTTTTTTTTATAATTAATTGATAGTGGCTTTGAACAAGATGTCGGTAACTGCGAGTAATCTCATAATTGTACTTGGTGTCTTTTTGTTGTTGGGATGTATACGTAACTGGCTACGTCCAGTTGTACTGCTACGGTGACCTATATAGTTTTTAATTTTTGTGTCATTTCGGTCTCTCGTGGATAATGATTGTCTCATTTGCAGTCATACCACATCTTCTTTTTTTTCTTATAGCTTTCAGTAACTGCGAGTATTCTAATATATGGACTTAGTCAGAGCCGTAACTAGGTTCTTTTAATAGTGAGGCAAATATATTTTGGCGAGGGGTCAGGGAGCCACTCAAGACCCCCAGAAACTCTGTGAAAAATACGCAAAATCATGCAGTATGAGCGTTTCTCTGACTCTTTCTTGCACTGACATGCAATTAACTTTTACCTATTTTTTTAAGAATATTCGTGTCTCAAAACAAAAACATAGATTCATTGTAATTTTAGACTTTTAGATTTTACGGAGACAACATTAAAAGTAGTCCGGTATGTAGGATAAAGCAAACATCGTACATATAAATCTCATAATCAGTAAAACTGGATATGTCTGTCTGTTCTTGTCATGTCATGTTCGTAGACTTTGGTGATGTTTTTATGACTAGATGTAAATATAGTGACAGTGCAGTTTTATAATGTAAGTACAAGTACTTCTAAGTCGACACTAAGGACCATCTTAACATTGCTTTACGGTATTTAAGTGATTCTGATAATGTTGAAGGCCTCCAGCAACTATCAAGACGAAGAACAGGAATTAAAAATTTATCCATTGATTATTGGTGTTTTTCTATGTAGTGACTTTGTGTGAAATAAGGCCCTGTGCACTTTTACTCCATATTCCTTATATTGTGAATAATTGTATGGCAATTCATTGATGTTGTTTTGTAGATGATTTGATACCGGGAAATTGGTGGTCTTACTTTAATTTAAACCATGTCAGCTATCTAATTTCATCTTTACAAAAAAATGCGAGTTTTGTATTCTTTGATATCAAGTTCATCAGGCTCAATTATGCATACAGAAACGACCGTTTCTGACTGTTCTGTGTCCAGTAGCATCATATATTTCAAATGTACATACGTTATGTTGATTTTTTTTATTTTGTTATTTTTGATTTTTTGTTGCTAAATTAGTGTAAATTATAAATGTTATAGTCGACGCCCGGCGAATAATCTTCAATAATTGAAGGATCACTAGAAACCTAAAGAAGAAGAAGAAGATATTCCAAAAATATTTTCTCGCACCATGTCTGGATATCGGTGGACATGCAACATTGCAAAACTTGGCCACACGTTTACATATGAAAATGAACACTTAGACTATAGTCATTAAGGGAGGCGGCGCTGACTGACGTAAGGGGTGGGCCCGCTCAAGTCATGCTTTAATGATTCCCTATATAATCAACCAAATTTTTTTTCCATGAAAGGGGTGCACCCCCCTCCCCCCTCCCAATCCGCCTACGGGTCATTGGTAACTAGAAGAATTAGAGAAACTGGCTTGATTATCATTTCTCTGTAGTTGGTTAAAGAAATCATTGAACATAGTTTACTATGTTACGTTATTTTGGTATATGTTTAACTGGTAGAGTAATTGGCAGGTACTTGTTACCAAGTAAAATCTTATACTTATTTTAGTGTCTTTAAAAGGGGGTCTAGGATTTATTTGCCCTCATTGGTCATGAAAAAAAACCAGAATAATTCCACTGTTTCCTCCCATCCAATCCCCGAACCCAAATTGAAAGAAAATGACCAGTCCCTAAGATAAAAACGAATCTGCTCCGATCGCTGTTAGCCATAAAGCAAGTTAGAGTTACCTCGCTTTTAACTGATAACAAGAAACGACGAGGGGGGCTTTAAACGACCTTGACTACATAAATGACTCCTATAAATAGAAAAGTGAAGCACCGGATGTGTTCAAACAAGACAAAGTTCACTGAGGAAGATAGACGGAACGCAGTTCAATTCCTGTAAATACTTACAATTATGGTCACAAATCCCTTGCCCATTCACACTGTGAAAGCCTTTGCGATTAACAAAGCTTGGTTCATCATCTGCGGGGGCTTGAATTCGTACATGTGTTCCATCTACACAGCCAATAACATTGGGGAAGCCTGCTTTTTCAAAGAAACCATTTTTAGCTTCACTCAACTTATCCGGCGTACATGGCCATTTGATGAACTGGTCCCTCTTTGCAATTAATGCATCCGTAAATTTAGTTAACACCCGGGACACGGTAGCTTTGTCATGGCCCATAGTGTCACCTATAACGTGAAGATGTGAACCACTGGCAAAAAAACGAAGAGACATCATAACCTGCTCCTCAACACTCAGTGCTGTGCACCTTGCAGTTGCACTTTGTAGGTCATCTCTAAGCAAGTCTGAAATGAACTCTATGCTTTCCCTTCCAAACCTAAATCTTTGGCGTAACTGCTCATCAGAAAAATTCATTTGTAGAGGGTCTTGGCCCCTAAAAACTCTTTCTTTTCTAGGCAAAGGTCCTAAATTCCATTGGACAACATCCACCATTTTGAATTTAATGAGATGATTAATATTTAACGCAGCAATTATAGGTGTTTTAGTTTAATTACAATTTAATCAAGTGATTAAAGTTAATCACAAGTTGAACAACAAACTAATCACTTGATTAAATTTAATCACATGATTAGGCAAATTTAACGCAGTGTTAGTGCTAACGACAAGTCGAACAACAGACCCCTGGTAGTCATTCGTTAGAGTTATATGTAAATCAGTTTAGAAAGAACACACATTCCGATCGATACTTTGAGGTGTATTCGATAAGACTTTGTTATGAGTAGATTTTAAATACCACCGTGTATTATTTGTGTGAATTAGTCCGTACACAATAACATTGTTGATTGATTATAAATAGAAAACATAAACAAAGTTGTATTAGATAGCGGACTACGTTTCTGCACATATTTAAAGTATTGTCCGAGTTATGTTTTATTTTATACACAAGGACACTATTTATATTGTATGTTTTATAATACGGTCTATGTTTAAATACGGTTTCATTAAAATCCGTTATTTAACATTGTAATTTTGGTTTACAGAATTTGTAAGCTGTCATATAAATATCACTGTGTGATATACCAGTATGTACGTTTGAATTGGTTTGTGCCACAACAGTAACTACCTTGCTCCACAAGTTGGTAAGGATTAGTAATATGTTATTAGAATTATAATGTATTTCGTTTAAAAGGTTGAATTAACTATGGAGTATGTTAAGCACATAGTTTTGATAAAGAGTTATTTCCCTTGAGTTTAGATGCTTTTAATATTTGTTTAATTTATCAATGTTGTTAATCTGAACAACTGAATATTATATGTAAAGACATTAATACTATGATTTGATGATTAAATATAATATTTGATCTCATTATGTTCATAACTTAAATGTATTTTTAAAGTGTAATATTTTGTATAATACCATTATATGTAATGAAAGAATATTATACTTATCACGTGTATTACTAATTTATTATTTGATCTGTAAAATTAGTATAACTTTATCATTGTTATTACAGGGTGTTTTACGTTACTGATTAATAAATATCCTGAACTCTAGCAAAGCGACTTTAGTTTTCCTTGAGGCCTAAAAGTCAGCTATTACACAATGACTAATCTGTAGCTAATGTTCTATGTGTATTAGATATAGACAATACCTTGGCAGATTTGATTTGTTGTCTCCCTTGAATCATTCTTTTTTAACTTCTACTGATAACCATTGGATTTAATTTTTAATCATTTAAATCAGTTACATTGAATAGATTTGGGTACTTTTCTTTTGTTTCTCAAAGGAATTTTATTCACTGAAAGAATAAATTTAGTGTGTTTTAAAGGTTGTAAATTGTTTATGACCAACATGTTAAAAGTATGATTTTTTTTATATATAATATTTTGCACAAGGTTATGATTACTGACCTAGCAATAGCCAGTAAGGTCGTTAATAACTTCTATGTATTGTTTTCAAAATATGACAACTTCTTATAACATTTCAAGTAATGTCATGTTCATTTAATGTGTCAGATATGCATTGCTTTAATAAAGAGTAGTGACACCTTCAGAGGAAAGTAAATGATACCTAAAAAAAACGTATTTTTGGCCAAGTTTTCATTAAAATCCAGTATAAAATTACAGTAATTCAACTTTTTTTTTATTATTAATTTTAGTAAGAAAAAACACCACAAAACATTCGTATTTTTTAATATATTTTTAATGGTACGACTTCCCAGTGGTACGACTTTACGTTGGTACGAGTTCACTTTTTTGGTACGAGTTAACATGGTACGAGTTTCCGTTGGTACGAGTTAACTTGCTTCCGATGAAGACTATCTAAGAGGGTAATGAGATTTACACTTTTATAACATGTCTAAGAACATGTTGAATATTTCAGAAGTTTTTATCTTTTGACTTGTTTGACATGACTTTTTGATCTGACACATGTGCATCATGACACACATATTATGCATATGAATCAGGGTCTCTCCCCCCAAAATGTGGTTTGCTCCCATTCATGATTCTTGTTCGCCCCCTTTCACTTTCGCACCACACAAATTGGCACCCTTTTTAAAGGTTTTGTGTTTTTATAGCTGACTATGCAGTATGGGTTTTGTCCATTGTTGCAGGCAGTAAGGTGACCTAAAGTTGTTAATTTCGGTGTCATTTGGTCTGTTGTGGAAATCATACCACATCTTCCTTTTTATATAAAATAAGTTATTATTTTAATTGTTTTAAAATAATGTGAGATTCTTTAAATGTAAAACAGTTTTCTTTTTAGAATTTATTAACAAAATGAATAAACAAGGAATTATTTGAATCTTGAATAATTTTGAATTCTGGAAATTTGATGAGACATTTATGATGAAAACTAACTTACTAAATAGGGTTAGCCATGTGTGAATGGCTAAGGGGTGTTAGTTAGTTCATACTGAAATGATTCTGAAAGTAAAATTAGCCATGCATGCATGGCTAACCCTATTTAGTTGGGTCAGTTTTCATCTTATACTTCTATGACACATGCATGTATCAATTTCTTATCAATTTTCTAGAATTCAAAATTATTCCAGATTCAAATAATTCCTTGTTAATAATGAATAGTGTCATGATGATCAAAGACTATGTCATTTGAGACTTGTAAAAGAACTTTAGAAAGAAACTTCCAAATGAAAATCATGCAAACCCACCACAAGGTACATTTGTACATGTACATGTATTATAAATAATTATCTTTCACTTTTTCGTTTACAATCTTCATTGATTTAATTTAAATCCTACCAAGCTATTCATTTACTTTTATTTTACTCGAAACAAAACACATATATATAAAAAATACCAATAAGCTTTGTATATATACGAACATGACCAATAAACAGTTTTATTGCATAGCAATATAATATTTCCCACAGAAAGTAACCAAAAGTTAGCGTGCAATAAATCATAATATTGCACTAGTGCAATAAATCTTCAAAATTCATGACGTCAACAACGACAAGATCTTAGTTTAAACCAATTTTTACTTTTAAATATTATATTGCTATACAATAAAAGGGTTATTGCATGAATATTGGGGGATATTGTCCCTCGTAGAACATATATTGCACTCGCAAGCTCGTGCAATATAAAATTCTTCTCGGGACAATATTCCCCAATATTCATGCAATAACCCTATAATCTTTAAGGCCTAAATTAAGATATTGTTTGTTTTCCCAATCCCGACCCTGCCAAGCCAGGTGTGGGTAGGCATGGTAGGTAGGTAGGGAAATAATTTTATTTTTCCAAAAAGCTTGAACATTATCAGACGATCCGGCAAGCCTGAAAATCAAAAATGAATAAAATAATATTTGACTTAGTTTTGACAATAAAATTTTATGAGTAGCACCAATTTTGCAGGGTCGGTCGGGATTGGGGAAACAAACAATATTTTATTTTAGGCCTAATATGTTTAATAAATACTAATTTTTAAGACACACTTATTTAAGAACTTGGTTCTGTTAACTTATCTATTAGTATATTACTGAAATAATTTGAGTGCTTTTTCTTGCAGTATGTTTGAAGCTATTAAATGGAATGGTATCTATGGATTTGGTGAAAAATTAATCTACTTTATGCTTGAAAACCGGAAAGGAACTTCAAATGATATGGTATGCAGACAGCTATTCAGGGACTTTTTTGTTATGTTTGGATTGAACTTAATGTAAGTATGACTGAATACAAGGAGATATTTCATGTACTGGTGTATCATGCATTCAAAGCTTTGACAGACACAAGTCAGAATTTACTTCACTTTTTAGATGATTTTTGTCTTAAATGGAAGTGGCCACATACGTCTTCACTAGCAATGTTTATATATATTATGTATTATCAATGAATACAACATATATTAAATATAAGGAATGAACACAAGTGCAGCCACTTCCATTTTAGACCAAATCCTTCTTAAAATTAGCACAAATGTTTTAATTGTGAAGATATCAGTATTTTTGCATGAAATAATAATGCTAGAAACTGATATTGATGCATGTCCATTGTCCATTGTATTTTCAAAAACAGCCCATATTTACAATTTATGTAACAAAAGTATATTCCTTTTCAATGAATAACTGAAAGTTAACAATTTTAACAACTTTGTAAAAACGCTATATTTAAGGGCCAAAAAGGGGTCTTACTGGCCTACTCCTTTAGGTCCAAGGACACAGTTATCGTCCTTTGGTTTTCGTTGTCTACGAATATAGTCCCTAGTGTAAACAGTGTATAACTTGCATGTTTTATTTAATACACTTTCCCAATTTATTTCTTTATATTAAATGCATGAAATATTAAGTAGGGGGATGTACTTACATGTCAAAAAAATTTGAGTGCTGAAACTTTATGTTAAGTAGTGAACTGGTCCAGTTCTAAAAGGTCAAATTTTATCACGTCTGAAGCTGTCAAACTGAATTTTACACCCCCTTAACACAGAATTGTCAATATTTTGAGTTAGAGCTGGTAGAAGTTTCTATAATTTTGTTATTATTTGTCTCACTGGTAGTACACTACACTGTAAAAACATTTTGGAGAAAGAGCAGGTGCGATTTTTTTAATTTGAATTTATTGTCTAAAAGAAATGCACTACGAAATAACTGTGTTCTCGGGCCTGCTGTTTCTCCAAAATGTTTTTACAGTGTAGTGTACTACCAGTGAGACAAATAATATCAAAATTATAGAAACTTCTACCAGCTCTAACTCAAAATATTGACAATTCTGTGTTAAGGGGGTGTAAAATTCAGTTTGACAGCTTCAGACGTGATAAAATTTGACCTTTTAGAACTGGACCAGTTCACTACTTAACATAAAGTTTCAGCACTCAAATTTTTTTGACATGTAAGTACATCCCCCTACTTAATATTTCATGCATTTAATATAAAGAAATAAATTGGGAAAGTGTATTAAATAAAACATGCAAGTTATACACTGTTTACACTAGGGACTATATTCGTAGACAACGAAAACCAAAGGACGATAACTGTGTCCTTGGACCAGCAGGTGCGATTTTTTTAATTTGAATTTATTGTCTAAAAGAAATGCACTACGAAATAACTGTGTTCTCGGGCCTAAGATTTACCTGTGTACCAGGTACCTATTATAATCTTTCTACTTATAAAGTCTACGACCGTTTGTAAAAAGTGAGCTAATTTTAGCATCCATATCATATTATATAAATACTAGTCTTTTATTGAATATATACTGTATAAAACTTTTAATTAACTTTCTTTATGTGTAAAGACCTGTAGTTCGGATAAAAAGAGGCTTGACAGGATGTTCTCTCTGTGTTAAAGACTCATTTGTGGTTTTTAGCTGTTTTCTGCTCTTTCAGCTCCTATACTTTCCCCATTTCCATTCTGAATTTTATGTTTTATATATCAATTGTTCTAACATGACGCCCTTCAAATGCTTTGAGTACACACCCATGGTAAAATATGAATATATTGTTTGGGCTGTTCAGATCATACTCCCATGTCATATGCGTTTTTTATGAATGAGGTACACGACTTCATAGAATGATGACTTTAGAATATAAGCATTTTAAGGGAAAATGCACGCTTGTGAAACCGAAAATCATCACAACAAGGAAATGAAACAAATGATGCTAAAATGTGGTATAAGCCAGTTTGTTTTTAACATATAAGACATATAAGTAAATTATCATTTAAATTCACTTAAAACTAAAAACGTTATTATAAAATAGTTTAAGCATGTCACTAATTAAGGTTGCTCTGTTTTATGCCAATTTAATATGACGTTTATTTATGGAAAAGGCATTTATTTGCCTCCACCTTAAGTGCTTGGATCCAAAACAATTGCCATATTTGTCCTTTTAGAATCGAAATAATTATCGTGATTTTACCATGGGTTGGCCCTTTACTTTTACACTAAAACCAGCAGATATTTTTAGGACGACTGGAGATCTTTTCAGACTTTATCTGTGGCATTATAAAAAAAATCTTAAAAAAGACAAATATTATTGTCAGTCTAAAAATCACTACATATAAAACTGCATTTTTTTTAAGGTAAACAAAAATTCAGTTCTTAGTAAAAAATTATTTGGTAATAGACAACTTTTGAGTTTGATGCATTTCAGTCAAAAACTTTGGTTTAAGGATGTTCGCTACTCTGCAGAAAAATAACAAGCTTTTTAAAAAAACTGTTATAAATTAAAAGTATATAAATAAAGAAACTAAAAAAGCAGAAAAAAATGGAGGGTCCGTGTGCTTGTTTTCGATATATATATATAAGACGTTGAAAATTTGGTGGGAAATAATTCTCTCTAGATTTTTCTTTCACTTAACATTGTCACCTTTTTTGTTTAAAAAACTAGAAAAAATAACATGGATTTCATAAGACTTTGAAATATAGGTATTTAAATAATATGCAATAAATATATGAAAAGAAAAGTAGGGGTTAGTGGGCAAAATGTTTTAATGTTAATACATGGATAAAACCAGAGGATTTCGAAAATCTGTCATCCGTCGTTCCAATGTTGAGTGATATATTGAAAGGTTGGAAAACTATAAAGCTATATTGCTTGAATTATTCCGCAAATTGAATTCACATAATTGTCCCTCAGCACTGCTGTCATTAGAGAATTGTGATTAAGTACCTACAGAACAAATATTATTTCGAATTTATCCTGCACAATGATGATCACTAAGATGCTTGATGAACATTTATAGTGCAGGGATACAAGCGATCCCCTCTTTCTGGTAAATGAAGTCATAAAGGCACACATAATTGACGTGTTTTTTCTGGTGACAAAAAGTGGTCTATTAAAACAAGTAAAAAGTCTTTTGGTTTTTGAAATAAAATAATATCTTATTTTCACAGGGATGGAGAATCAAAAAATAAAAGTATAAAGATTGGAAAGTCTGTAATAACGTCTCACCCAGAATTAAGGTGTTGTATTGACGAGATAACTGAACTAAACATGAAAACTGTGATGGTGGTAGGAGGGGTATGTATTAAGATACAAATGTAATCTATAGTTCAAGATTTCAAGATTCAAGATTTTATTGTAAAGCAACGCTTAGACACATAAATGTGTAACATGAGGTACATATATACAATGGTAAACATGATTTATAATACAAAGGTAACATTAAAAAAAAAAAAAAATAAAAAACAATATAATTTTAAAAAAAACCAAAAAAAACAAACAACAATAAAAAAAAAATAAAAAAAATAAGACAAATTAATATACATATCACAATAGGTTATTCAGCTTTTTGATAAAAGATGCCACCTGTCTATATAAATTGACATTACAGTAAGATAACATTACAGATAATTTCTGTTTACTTGGATGCTTCGTATAATAACTAGGGATATGTTGTTCTCTAAAAGTAACCAGTTGAGGAGACTTGCATATAAAAAGATAGTGAAATTCGTCTCCTACACTTTCTTTACATATGTGACATTTTCTGTCCTCCGCCGGAATATTGTGCCAACGCCCAGTTTCAATGGGAATTTTTATATTAGACGTTCTTAATTTTGTCATCCAGATTCTTGCATTTTCCGGTATTTTTATTAGATAATTTTCAAATCCAAAACAGTTTTTATAACTAGAATAAAATACACCTCGGGAAGATAATTGGACATCTTGATGCCATTTTTGTATATATTGGTCTTGTAAAACCTGTTTTATCAGATGTTTGTAGTCAGCACTATCTTGATTGACAAACACATATCCTAGTCCTGTATCATTAAATATTAATTCTATAAAGTTCAGCCATTTGAATGATTGACCACTATTTTGCATTAAACTTAATAATAATCTATACATATTACTACTTAATTTGTCACCATGCATTATCCTTCTCCAAAATGATGTCATTCTTATTTTGACTTTTATTTCTAATGGAAATCTGCCTAATTCTCCATATACCATATAGTTAGGCGTTTAAGATCTTACTCTTAGAATACGTTTACAAAAATTTAAGTGAATTTGTTCTAAAATTTTCAGGTTTTCGTATCCCCAAATCTCACACCCATATAAAAGAATAGGCTCTACCATGGCATCAAACATTTTAAGCTGTAAATCCAATGGGATGGCTTGATTTCTAATACTTTTGTACAAGCTGTATAATGCTTTTTGTGCTTGATTAACCAATTTTTTCTTCGCCTCATTGAAAGTACCATTACATTTAAATATGAGCCCAAGATATGAGTAGGTATCGACTAATTCTATATTTTTGCCTTGTAATTTAAATTCAAATTTCCTTCGCACTTTGCCTTTACTAAATACCATACTTTTTGTTTTTGTAACATTAACTTCAAGTTTCCATAATTCACAGTAGTTCTGAAAAATATTTAGTGCATTTTGCATACTTTCTGCTGAATCCGCCAGAATGACGGTATCATCAGCGTACAGTATGGCAAACAGTTTCATAATTGAATTTAACTCATTTTGACATTTTTCTTTAACTATCTCAAGGGGACATCCACCTAAATCAATAAAGAATTTTTCTAAGTCATTTAAAAAAATAGAAAAGAGAAAGGGAGATAGATTTTCCCCCTGTCTTACACCAGTTAGACAGGGAAAATATTCTGACTGTTGGTTGTTGTATTTTACACATGATTTAATATTGTTATACATATTAAAAATAACAGTAAATATTTTCCCTTTTATACCACTGTTCTGTAGTTTTTTCCACAGACCACTTCTCCATACAGTGTCGAATGCCTTTCGAAAATCAACAAACGTACAAAATAGTTTTTTTCCAAAAGATTGATAGAGTGATATTAAGGCATGCAATACAAATAAATTATCGGTTGTAGAGTGACCTTTTCGAAATCCAGCTTGGTTGTATGAAATTAAGGAAATTTCATTTGCAAAAAAGGTTAACCTAGAATTAATTATTGATGTAAAGACTTTTCCTAAACAGCTTATTAATGTTATTGCTCTGAAGTTATCAGGATCCATGGTATCTCCTTTGTTTTTAAAAACTGGTCGTATTATACCAATAGTCCAGTGCTCTGGGATTATTCCGGTTTCTAAAACAATGTTAAATATTTTACAGTAAATATGTACCAATGCTGGAGTTGAATGTTTTATATACTCATTTAAAATATTATCTAATCCTGGTGATTTGTTATTCTTTAAATTTTTTATTGCATCAGTTATTTCAGCTTCCGTAATCTCATCGTTCAAAATTGAATCATACAAAGCATCATCACAAATAGAGTTAAAATCAATATCAATAGCATCATCAGCTGCATCGGGTTCATATTGATTCAATTTTTTAAAATATTCGTAAAATGTGTCAATAGGAATTGGAGGGTTCTGTTTAGTTTGACCGGAATATTTTTTAAGAGTCCTCCAAAAGGCTTTTGTGTCAGATTTCGAGTGGGATCTAAGCTCAGCGGCACATTTTTCTTGATACTTACCAAAATTTTGATTTAGTGTTTTCTTATAATCTTTAGCAGAAGTGCTTAAAAGTTGTTTGATCTCTGCAGATTTTTTATGCTTATATGTACTTTTAACCCGTAAATGCATTTCTTTTTTCTCTGCACTCGTTATTAAACCAAGGTTTTGTATTTAATTTAGGTGACCTTTTAGACCTATTATTTTTGTTATCACTAAAAGCGTCAGTGGCGCTATTTACTAAGAATTTACAAAGGTTATCAATAAAACTATTTATCTGATCGACATTAACCTGTGTGTTTTCATTCATTTTATTCAACATGATGTTAAGTTCATTCAATGAGTTATTGGGATCATCATTTATTTCTTGAATAAATTCATTTGTTTTATCTGACCTCCAACGAACATGTTGGTCTACCTTTTGATTAAAAGTTAAGTTTTTCTGATGATTATCGTTATCTATTTTCATTGTAAAATGGACTCTATTATGAACATCAGAAAACATTGGGTTAAAATCAATTATGTCAAAATCTGTAGTTATATTAAAACTATTAGGTGAAAGTAACAGATAGTCTACCATGCTAGCATCTTTACATGTTGTATGGCCAATACCATTGTCTGAAAAAAGACGACCATTTGCTATAAATAGGTTACATCTTTTACAAAAATCCAATAATTTTGTTCCATATTTGTTTACACGACCTGTATCTTTATTAAATCTTTGTAAAATATTATTTTCTTTTAGTATAGAATAACTCGAAGTATTATCATTAATGATATCTTCTTCAATTTGTAGTATTTCTTGTAAATTTATATCATCATCAACATAATCCTTCAAAGAAGAAGTTCTAGCATTGAAATCCCCTACAATCACAATATTTTTGATACCTTGAGAAAATATTAACAATTCTTCTTCAATTTCAATGAATGATTCATCAGATGAATATTTTGAGAACTCAGGTGGAACATAAGTACAACCAAATAGAGTATGTTGATCAAGGGAGGATATTTGGTTTGAAATTTCAATCCATTGAACAAATTCAGAATCCGACTTTAAAAACCGTAAATATTGTTTGAGATTTTTTTTGAAAATAATAAGGATACCTCCTGATTTGTTTTTAAATTTCCTTCTGTTTTTTGCAAAGTAATCATACTCTCTGGGTAATTCCAGCACATCAAGGTTATCCAATTTAGTTTCTGAAAACACTAAGATATCATACTTTGTAATAAGCTGGTGAAAATCAGGGTTCAGTAATTTTGATTTTATACCACACACATTAAGATGAGTTATTTTAAGTTTATCAATTCGCTCAGTATTGTTATCTAAAGCGTTGCCAATGTCCTATCTTGATTTTTCGGCAGTATCCGATTCAGTACGGGTTCTTTTTGATCGTGGTGGTATGGGTGGACTGTTTGCTGCTTCTCTATGTTGTGGCGTACTAGGAGTTCGTTGATTGATAATTTCTCTGTCATTATTTGCTGGATTGATATTGATGTTTTCGGGATTGAACAACTGACCATTTATATATAGTTTGTCGCGAACAAGCCTTGCTTGTTTCCCTAAACTTTTTTCCTTTTTAAATATCGGATACAGTTTTCGGCGCCTTATCTCTATCTCCGGCGGGAATTGCTCGTTGATACCGAAGTTTGTATTTTTAAGACGATAGGCTTGTTTCAGCACATGTTCCAATTCCTTTCTATAAACGAATCTTGCAACAATTGGGCGTGCTCCGTTTCTACCATATTTACCGAATCTGTGAACATTTCCTAATGTAACCATGTATTCGATTCCTAATTGTCTATTAATGAAATCTTGTAACTTTGCCTCACAGTCCTCAGATGGATGATACGTTAGACCGTTGAATACCAAATTGTTTTTCATGCTACGGCATTTCAAGTCTAGGACGGTTTCCTGCAGTTCCTTGATGATTGATTTTTCCTGCATTGTGGTTTCCTCAATCTTTTCAATATCATTTCTATTTAGTTCACATTTTTCCAGTGCTTTTTCAACGACTTGACCCATGCCTTCAAAGCTGTTTTCCATTTCTTTGTTATGTTGCTGTAAATCGGCAATATTATTTTCTACATGATCCATACGTTGGACAACCGATGATAACTGTTGTTTAACATCTTCAATTTTTTCGACCTCTGTTTCGATTTTTGCTATTCTGGTGTTCATTGATAGCAAAGTATTTAAAATCTTATTCAGAACCTCCAAAGTTTTTGGTTCTATGTTTGCCTCCAACGTGTTTTTACTAGTTTCTTCTAATAAGAGTTTTGTATCATTTGGATCCATTTTCAATCGTTTTTGGTAACGTTGTTACGACGCCATCTTGTAGTTAGTGAAGAACAATACCCCAACAATGCAGATTTCTTATAGTGACGTTAAAGTCTTGGTTACAAAATAAAAGTAACAAAGTTCCGTTTTCCTTTATCTCTCAAATTTGTATTTTGAACGTATTTTTCAGCAAAACTAATTTAGTAACATGCAGAATTACTTACTACGAATTTTTCGGACAAATTTCAATTTCTAACTTGGGCAGTAATCACAGTTAAATCTCATTTTCGCAAGAGCCAAAAAAACAGCAGCTATCCGTAGCAACATCCGGGCGTTTCTCTCTGTTCAGGAGGATAAGGGTATCATCAATTGGGTTGATGTGGTTTCTTGTAAATGTTATCTATTTTTTCGGTAGGATTATGGTATTATTGGTTGATGTGGTTTCTTGTACATCTATATACTATATATAGATATAAAATTTGTAGACCAGATTTTTTTAGCCTGTTTGTTTCCCAGCTAATGATCGCCTGAAGTATTATATAATAATAGATAAAAAGGGTATGTAATCATATGGTAATGTACTTTATAACTTCATATAGTTCATTGTAATGTGACAAATCTGGACTGATAATTGTTATTATTTAACCTATTATTTATTGTATATTACATATATCTATTTGAATATTGCCGGGTGGTCAACTTCTCGGGTGTGCACAAACACTGATAAATGCATTGACTTTCATACTCATGATTTAAACTATTTGTACTTTGCAATCGATAAGGGTCAGTTTTATATGTATATCTTGGTAATGTTTACCTATGAAATACTTGGATTATCCCGTCATATAGTGATTTATTTTGACAAATATCGTCGTGAGATTCAACTTGTTTACATCTGCCATGACACCTTTCTGTACTTTCACTTTGCGATCTCAATATCATTATTTGTTTAAGTTAACACTTTATCAATGCGGATAAATTGCGTATTTATTATGTTTGTGCCTCCCTTTTCATTAACAGTGTCTTTATTTATGATAGAACAGGGTTTTCATTGATCTCATTTAAGCATTATATCTAATGCGTAAGGTTAGGTAAATTACACATAAGTTCATACGCCGTAGTGAGAAAGGAATTTACTGTCCGTTTCATTATAGTATTATATAAAAATGTCCTTTTGGTTTTATTTGCTTTTAAAAATAATTCGGACAAGAAGGACAAAATGAGGACAAGCCAATAATGAGTATTTATTTAATAATAACGAAATCTGATTGTCCTCTTGAACGTTTCAAGCCAAAAGACGTAAGAAACGTTGCTTTTGATTGGACGATTAGATGTTTACTCTAACGTCATAGTAAGTGCCAAAACACATAAATAGGAGCCTGTAGAACAACATGTCATTCTGAATCAATCTCTTGAACCGTCAACTACCTTTTATATTGACCACCCGATGTATTGCTTTATCTGTTGAATGTTGAATGATGAATGTGTATTTGATGTTTATTATATTGAAAGAAGAAGTCAAAATACTACTAAAATAAATATCATTGTTATGTTTATTACAAATCTGTTTCTCCACAATGCCGTTGATTCCACTCCTCCTGAATGATGAGTTAAACAGTTTTATAGTAACCCTGGGTTTGTTACAGTTTGGTGTCAGAAGTGGGATGACAAAAATAATTGTCATCCAGTGATCGAATACCTTGCCTGTGATTTTTAAATTTGAATAAGAATCTTATTTTTTTCAACGCATTTAGTGAACTGGTAATAATTTTCAATGTCTGACGAATCTGATTCAGAAATCGAGTTTAATATGGATAAACGTGAAACGGTCGAGAAAAATAATGAAGACTCTGCATTAAATACAATGGTAAAACAAGGTCAAGGTGATATGGAAAGCGAATTCAATGACAACGTACGAGACAATATGGTTAGACAGAGAAATACAGTTGAGACGGAACGGAATTTTGAAGGTGAACCAGGTGTTTCGTATTTTGAAAATAATAGCGGTCATGAACGAAAATGGGGAAATGCACCACGATTTTGCCGTGAACAGTTGCCGATTGCTGGACATCCTGCTACAATTCGTCCAGATGCTTATAGTGGATCAGATGACTGGGAAGAATATTATTCGCATTTTCAAGATTGTGCAGAACTAGGCAGATGGAGCATGGAGGATAGAGTATTAACACTTGCTGCAAGTTTAAAGGGCCCTGCGCGAACTTTTTATATGAACCTTCCTTCTCATGAACGCCGACCTTATGGTATACTTGTGCGACGCTTAGAAGAAAGATTTGGAAGTGCACGTCAACAAAACCGATGGTTATCACGTTTTGAAATGAGAACGCGAAATTCCAGTGAAACAGTTGCTGCTCTCGGTGATGACCTCCGCCAGATGGTACAAAAAGCTTATTGTAATTTAAATTCAATGGCACAAGAAGTTTTGGCACTCAATCAATTATATAAGTCAATTCCTTTAGAAATGAAATGTCGATGTGTAGATCG
Organism: Mytilus galloprovincialis; assembly: GCF_965363235.1. Classification (NCBI taxonomy): domain Eukaryota; kingdom Metazoa; phylum Mollusca; class Bivalvia; order Mytilida; family Mytilidae; genus Mytilus; species Mytilus galloprovincialis. The sequence continues at coordinate 63,045,308 of NC_134850.1, read as the reverse complement.
AGAATGTAAAACGGTCGGTGACGCTGTGGATATAATTGAAAGATATGAGGCTCTGTTAGGGGAGTCAAGTGATAAGAAGAAAACTAGTGTCCGCTCAGTTTCTTATGAAAATTGTATTGAAAATAAATTAGATATGGAATGGCAAAATAATGGTGACCAAAATGTCAGATTAATTTCCCAACAGCCAAATAATGACAAAACCATTCAAATGCTTATAAGTAGGATTGACAAGTTAGAAAATCAGACTCAGAATAAGGGAAACCGATCAAACTTTAGATTTGGACAGAAAAATTATCAAAATGGGAGAAATACACAGAATCAAAGAACCTGCTTCATTTGTGACTCTCCTGATCATTTTTATAGACAATGTTCTATGTACACTGGTCCAAAATTTAGGGAAAATAAACCACCAAATTCCCATAATTTCAGAAATTTCAGACCAAATACAACTTTGGAACCAGTTCAGGGAAACGACCATCCGTTGATTCAATAGGTCGGGAGTTGACGGTTACAGAAGGGCCTCGGGACTTGTTAAATAATTTTAAACATGTTGGAAAAGAAATTCAGACTCAAATTGTTAATAGCAGAATAGGTCAAATAGGGGGACTAGGAAATATAACCGACAATGGATTTTATATGCATGGTTCAGTTTATGGACAAACATAAGAGAACTCTGGCATAATATGTTTTATGAAAATAATGTGATTATTTGTGATATTACCTTGATCAAATTTTCGAAAAAGATTTATTATTTAAATTCGTGCAGTACCAATAAATTACGGAATATTGAAGTGACAAAGAAAGCAGGAAAAGTATTTCACATAGATAGACTCGCAGAATATAATGGAAACAGTTTAAAGTGACAAAAGAAAGTGTCTCATAATCTAGCAAGAAGTAAAGTAAGTTAAAACCAAAGAAGAGAACAGATGCCATTAGAAATTTATTGTGCTTATGTGTTTAAATGTGTATCATTTGTTATTTTTTATTTTATGAATAAAATTATTCATGTGTTGAGATATAGTGTTTATGAAGAAGTATTGGTGAAGTGTTGTGAATGCATTCAGTAGTTATGTGATACTTTCTAGAAACGTAGCCCAGATTTGCCTAAAGGGACTGATCACCCCAGAGTTGGTTGAAAAGAGGGAGTTTTCTAGAAAATTTGGTGAAAATTGGAAGTTTATTGTGATATTTCCAAAGTAGTTTATAAAGTTGCAGAGTCAACAGAAGTTATTATTTGAAGTGACAATTGTCATGGTATATTTTATTTTTGTGAAAGTGATACAGTGTTTTGTAAATAAGTTGAAGAAATTCGTGAATGGCTCTAGTGTTTCTCTATGGTTTTTAAAATGTGTCCGATGTCTTATCAGAAATTGCTATGAGTGTAATAGTGAAAATTATCTACAGATGACAGAAAGATGATTTCCCTGAAGACACAGAAGTGTGGATGATATAATTAAACTGTGTGAATATATTCCATTAAAGATTGAAGAACATAGAGACTATAAGTGAAGAATAAAAGTACTGGTATACTGTTACCTCCAGAAAATACAGGAGTATTTTAAGACTTGGGTGGGGGAAATTGTGACAAATCTGGACTGATAATTGTTATTATTTAACCTATTATTTATTGTATATTACATATATCTATTTGAATATTGCCGGGTGGTCAACTTCTCGGGTGTGCACAAACACTGATAAATGCATTGACTTTCATACTCATGATTTAAACTATTTGTACTTTGCAATCGATAAGGGTCAGTTTTATATGTATATCTTGGTAATGTTTACCTATGAAATACTTGGATTATCCCGTCATATAGTGATTTATTTTGACAAATATCGTCGTGAGATTCAACTTGTTTACATCTGCCATGACACCTTTCTGTACTTTCACTTTGCGATCTCAATATCATTATTTGTTTAAGTTAACACTTTATCAATGCGGATAAATTGCGTATTTATTATGTTTGTGCCTCCCTTTTCATTAACAGTGTCTTTATTTATGATAGAACAGGGTTTTCATTGATCTCATTTAAGCATTATATCTAATGCGTAAGGTTAGGTAAATTACACATAAGTTCATACGCCGTAGTGAGAAAGGAATTTACTGTCCGTTTCATTATAGTATTATATAAAAATGTCCTTTTGGTTTTATTTGCTTTTAAAAATAATTCGGACAAGAAGGACAAAATGAGGACAAGCCAATAATGAGTATTTATTTAATAATAACGAAATCTGATTGTCCTCTTGAACGTTTCAAGCCAAAAGACGTAAGAAACGTTGCTTTTGATTGGACGATTAGATGTTTACTCTAACGTCATAGTAAGTGCCAAAACACATAAATAGGAGCCTGTAGAACAACATGTCATTCTGAATCAATCTCTTGAACCGTCAACTACCTTTTATATTGACCACCCGATGTATTGCTTTATCTGTTGAATGTTGAATGATGAATGTGTATTTGATGTTTATTATATTGAAAGAAGAAGTCAAAATACTACTAAAATAAATATCATTGTTATGTTTATTACAAATCTGTTTCTCCACAATGCCGTTGATTCCACTCCTCCTGAATGATGAGTTAAACAGTTTTATAGTAACCCTGGGTTTGTTACAGTAATTGCTTTGATTAGCATAGCTTAATTAATTAAAAATAAAGTTTTATAGCTGATTCCTTACAGTCTATGTTTTGCAAGCAGGCGAAAATGATTTGTATTCAATTTGTCTTGAATTGATGACAACTCAGACTTGGAGTTACTCGTGAGTCAGTACGGCCAACTTACACCACTCAAACACTCTCACTAATTATTACAACTTGCATAATTTTATTAAACTCACACCACTAAAACAAAAGAAATATATAACAAACTCTAAAAAATGTGTTTAATCATTAGATTGTTTTGTTCTTCTCTTATTATGTTACCCCTTTCTCCAAGCACCTGTGTAACACAGAGTTACAACCTGAACCACTTGAGGAAAAATACATACTGGCGCCCCACTGAAGAAATGTATACTGTTTATGTTCTTAACCTTAACTTTTAAAAACAAAGCAAAGAGTATAACAAATTAAATCATAAAGCATTAATATGCAATAAAATTGAGAATGGAAATGGGGAATGTGTCAAAGAGACAACAACCCATCCATAGAAAAAACAAAAGCAAAAGGTCACCAACAGGTTTTCAATGTAGGCGTCCTACAGCTGGCCCCTAAACAAATATATACTAGTTCAGTGATAATGAACGCCATACTAAACTCCAAATTGTACACAAGAAACTAAAATTTAAATAATACAAGACTAACAAAGGCCAGAGGCTCCTGACTTGGGACATGTGCAAAAATGCGGCGGGTTAAACATGTTTATGAGATCTCAACCCTCCCCCTATACCTCTAGCCAATGTAGAAAAGCTACATTTTTCCTATATTGACTAAAAGGTTGCTTTATATATTTCAAGTTTAACAATATAATTTAAATATAATAAACAATAATGGTTCATATGTTTTAGGTAAAACAAAGAAAAGTTACATTACCAAGTGCTCATGACTTTAAGATAGAAGATCTTAATCCATATGATATAATTGGACAACATGGAGCCAATCTGTTGCTTGAAATACAAGATTCATGTTTTGAGAAAACAGGAGATGAAGAAGATGGAAGAAGTTTTGTTTTTGGAGCAATATGTGTTGGTACACAGGTAATGATAAAACTGAAGTGTACATAAATTACTGTTGACCCATTTTATTGTTGAGATCCCAATTTTTGTGGATTTCAAGATTATAGCATAGATGTAATACTACATCTATGATTATAGGTAAACCCCAAATTTTAAATCTTCAAAGTTGTATATTTTTTATTGGCTTGTAGCATACTTTGACTAAACCGAGTACATTAATCAAATATCAATTTAAATAAAACATTTCCTCAAACTGCAAAAATAGGGGCCCACAAGAATTTACAAATATTACACAGTATTTGGAGACATATTGAAATAATCACAGGACAAAATGTAAATAAGTTGCATGTTAGACTAAAAATAAATTTATTTTAGCTTACACCAGAATTTATAAGGATTTGTATAAATTCTTTCTATCATAGAATGCAAATTTATGATTTCAGTGCTGTGTGTCTTTCCTTTTTCTCTCTTTCTGTTTGGGTCATCAGTTTATCTGTCCTGTCTGTTTTTGTTGAGCCTTCGACTTTAGTCGAAAAAGTGAGACTAACCGAACATACATTCCGTCGGTGCAGGGGCGGCGGTGGCGTCCACAAATATTCACTCTATGGTTAAAGTTTTTGAAATTTTAATAACTTTCTTAAACTGTACTGGCTTTCTACTAAACTTGGACAGAAGCTTGTTTATGATCATAAGATAGTATTGAGAAGTAAATTTTGTAAAAATAAAATTCCATTTTTTCCATATTTTACTTATAAATGGGAAACATTACATTCACTCTGTGGTTAAAGTTTTTAAAATTTTAATAACTTTCTTAAACTATCCTGGGTTTATACCAAACTTGGACAGAAGCTTGTTTATGAGTAAAAGATAGTAAACAGCAGTTAATTTTGTAAAAAAATAAATCAATTTTTTCCCTATTTTACTTTTAAATGGACTTTTAAAATGGATTCTGCAAGGAAACAACACATTCACTCTGTGGACAAATTTTTTAAAAATTTAATAACTTTCTTAAATTATCCTGGGTTTGTACCAAACTTGGACAGAAGCTTGTTTATGATATGATCAAAAGCTAGTATCTAGGAGGAAATTTTGTTAATATTTTGTACCTGTGTATCTGTATTTTACTTATAAATGGACTTAGTTTTTCTTCCAGTTAACATTACATACAGTCTGCAGTTAAAGTTTTTAAAACATTTATTAGATTCATAAGCTATCCTGGAATTTTACCAAACTTAAACAGAACTCTTCTTACAATCATAAGATAGTAGCAAGAGGATTTTTTTAATTGATTTTTTTCCTCATTTTTGTTGAGCCTGCGATTTTCACCAAAAGTAGGCAAGACACTGGGTTCTGCGGAACCCTTACAAATTTTTTCCGAAGAAAAATTTTCCTTCCTATTTTTGTCCATAGTGTTACGCCCCGGTGATTTGAAAGCTAACATAGTTTTTACCGTGTTCTCCGTTCCACACTTGATACACGCAGATGTGCGTTGTTGTGTTATGATTCGTATTTTACAGAAGATATAGCTTACTTTGACCTTATATTATATACTGACTTCTTTAAATCTATATATCGACGTTATTTCTATGTGTAATTGTTCATTTTGTATTTGTTTATACTTAGTTTCAGTATAGCGCGCCAAATGTAACGTTACGTGTTCTTGTTTATGAAGAACTTGTGTATTACGTCACACATGGTATAAAATAAGGAACGCATGTTCCTACGTTGAGATTCTCTCCAACAACCTCCATGCAGTTAGCAGTCTCTCTTAAGCTTGGTGAAAGTATTTAAATGCAGTGCACCAAGTAGATTCCTGCACCAAGTAATGCAGTGCACCAAGTAGATTTGCAGCACCAAGTAAAGTTGCTTGGTGAGAGTTTTTAGATGCAGTGCACCAAGTAGATTTACATGCACCGAGTATGCTGAGTATTCAAGTTGAATGCAGTGCACCAAGTAGAATTGCTGCACCGAGTTAGCTGAGTATTTGAATGCCGTGCACCAAGTAGATTTTCTTGCACCGAGCAATTGTTTTATTAATCTTAGTGCAAGTAATGCACCTTGCCGTATTACTTATTGTATATAATTATTAACGTATTTTGTTTCTTGAACCGCTGTATTTGATATATTGTTTAAATAGAAATAATACAATTAATGAACTTCCATTATGATCTTTATTATTACTTCCTTCACCAGAGGCCCACAAAAGTAATTACGGGTGTACATCCTGACAGAAAACCCCGGAACGTTACACTGGTGTCAGAAGTGGGATTTTAAATTTTTATTCATAAAAAAAATTATCTGGTGAAGTTTGAAAAATAAAATCATTTTAAAATGGATGATTCTTTGCAGTCAGATTTAATTCAATTTTATCCAACAGATAGATTATCAATTGCTAGTGATGATACAGTGGTGAATAATACACATGAAATGAGAACAAGTTCGCAGAGTTCTTATGAGTCTACCCAAACAGACAATCTATCTAATAGTTTACCAGTTATTTCATGCAGTAAAATGACACAAAATCACTTAAGATTCAAACCGAGATTGGTAATTGTTTATTTTTATTTGTAAAGAGAATTTAATTCACTGTTCGGAGAATTTATTAAAACCTGCGTCTGCCGTAGTGCACCAAGTAGAGTACTCGGTGTTGACATAATTTTTGGCTAGCACCAAGCAGATTTGCTCGGTGCTGCACCAAGTGGAATTACTTGGTGAAAAGTATTTTTCTTAATATAAAAAGCTTCTAGTTATTTAAATAATAATATTTTATGATCCTTCTAAAATTATGAGGTTAACAATATATAACCTGCACCAAGCAGTATCTAAAATTATTTGCTCGGTGTGCACCAACTAAATTTCTAGCAACGACTAGATTCTGCACCGACTAATTTCTAGCACCGACTAGATTCTGCACCGACTAAATTGTATTGCAGTTAAGAATAAAATGTATCTTTGTTTATAACTCTATTCATGTGTTTTATGAACCACTGTATCTTCTGTGATCATGAATTACTTATGCTGAATTTATATTGATAATAATAATACAATTTATGAACTTCCATTATGATCTTTATTATTAATTCCTTCACCGGAGGCCCACAAAGGTAAATAATTTAAAAAATTAAAAAAATTATCTGGTGAAGTTTGAAAAATAAAATCATTTTAAAATGGATGATTCTTTGCAGTCAGATTTAATTCAATTTTATCCAACAGATAGATTATCAATTGCTAGTGATGATACAGTGGTGAATAATACACATGAAATGAGAACAAGTTCGCAGAGTTCTTATGAGTCTACCCAAACAGACAATCTATCTAATAGTTTACCAGCTATTTCACCTGCAGTAGGAGACATATTTGAATCACTTACAAATCAAATAAGAGATACATTTAATATGGTAACACAACAAAATGCAGCAAATCTGTCTATGATGGAAGAAAAAATTCAAAATCAAATCATGCAGGTGAAAAATCATTTCGAAGAACAAATATTTAATTTAAGAGAAGAATTTAAGAAACAAAGGTCCAAATCTGACCAAATTCAATCTGAAAGATCAGAAATAATTGCTTCGGAAGCTCAAATTATAAAAACACATGCAGTACAAGAACAAAAACTGCCACAGAATACAACATGTATACCTTCAATATCTGAAACATGCAGTTATCAAAATTACAATACTAGTAATAGTCAAAATACAAGGGGTATGCAATCTCATCCTAGTTTATATCATGCTGGTGTTACACAAAAACACAAAGTAAATATGAAGCCGCAACCCTATGATGGTATTGATGATATTGAAGAATATCTCAGCCAGTTTCAAATTTTAGCTGAAGTTAATGGTTGGGACTATAGTACAATGTCACTATGTCTGGCTAGCAGTTTGAAAGGTGGTGCTAGAGCCATTTTAAATGAATTAAACGAGTTTAAAAGGCGAGATTTTGATAGCCTAGTTGATGCCCTTCATAATAGATTTGGTTCAGTTCATAGGTCTGAGATATTCAGAGCTCAGTTACAGACTAGAGTAAGAAAAGATAATGAATCTCTATCTGCCCTCAGTCAAGATATTAAAAAAATGACTCGCTGTGCTTATCCTGGTGCCCCTTCCTCTGTGACTGATATACTGGCTTTGGATCGGTTTATAGATTCATTAAATGACCCTGAAATGCGTCTTAGAATAAGAGAAGCAAGGCCTAAAAATATCAACGAAGCTGAAATTTTAGCTATAAGATATGATGCTTTTAACCAAGCAGATAGAATAAGGTATCATACCTTAAATAATGCTGTCGCTGGAATTTTCATTGAGTCAAAGAATAAATGCTTTCGCTGTGGTGAAAAAGGCCATGTTAGAAAAGATTGTCCTTATAGAGAATAACTTATAAAGTTATAAATATTGTTTTCGTTTTATTTGTTTTATTTATTATGTTTAAAACTGTTTAAAATGTTAATTCTTGAATGTAATGCAGAAGTATGCTGAAAAGTAGAAAAAAGAGCTTGTTGAATCGTTCAATTTAGTTGCTGGTGTCTTCCTGTCGTTGATATAATGCTGTTGAATTAAAATTAGCGAGAACTAGTAGTGATCTAAACTACTACTACATAATAATGGTAATAACACATGCTGAAATAATTAAATATCTGTGTAATTATACCCGATGCGGAAATAATAGCATAACTCACACTCCATGAGTAAAAATGAAGCCATGGAACCGGACAAAAGTTTATGCTATTGTATCGGATGTAAGTTACATGGACTAAATACAAGTCAATGAATGGTTTGTTAGTAATGCTGTCGCTGATATATATTCATGTTATCATGAATTAGAAGAATGGTTTGCTGTTGTATTTTGTAAGTAATCCTGTGACAGAAAATGTCTGTGGAAAAACTTATATATGTTAAGGGTTTTACTTGTACGTCCTGTGATGAATATCTGTGGAGTACCGGTGATTTTGTATGTGTATATTCTGTGATCGAGTATCTGTGAAATACCATATTTTAAGAGCAGTATAGTCCTGTGACTGGTATATTGTCTGTGGTATGCTGTTGCTTATGTTGTTTTTGAAGTCGGTTCCTGTGACGAAAGAATGTCTGTGGAAGACTTATATATTTTAAGGGTGTTACCCGTATGTCCTGTGATGAGAATATCTGTGGAGTATTGGGGATTTTTAGTATGGTCCTGTGACTGGTATATTGTCTGTGGAATACTATTGCTTATTTGGATATCGAATTGTAATATCAGCGACTGGACATAAGTATATATGTTTGTGTCAACACAAGAAGAATTGTATATGAACTGATTTTTACTAGACTTGAAGCGGCGAGTCAACCATTCATTGAATACCCATACAGACATTTGTACAGATTTAATATTTTATTGAACTTTGATATCAACAAAGAACTTTTTATCTCACCACAAGAGGGATATATGTTATCGAATCATACTAAACATTTTACAGAAGACAATGAACAGGAAGAGGAAGACGGTCTGAAGAGTGGAAATACCTGCATGGTTGAATGATGGATTATTATGTTTCTATTTCTATGAAGTGTTTCTTACTAAACATTATTGTTTTATCTTACACCAAGAGACTTACGAAGCGAGACTTTTTGTGTTTATTTTATATTACATTATGAAATGACATCTGCAGGACATACATACTCTCATATTTGAGGACAAATCCTTTTTCTATAAGGTAGGGGGTAGTGTTACGCCCCGGTGATTTGAAAGCTAACATAGTTTTTACCGTGTTCTCCGTTCCACACTTGATACACGCAGATGTCCGTTGTTGTGTTATGATTCGTATTTTACAGAAGATATAGCTTACTTTGACCTTATATTATATACTGACTTCTTTAAATCTATATATCGACGTTATTTCTATGTGTAATTGTTCATTTTGTATTTGTTTATACTTAGTTTCAGTATAGCGCGCCAAATGTAACGTTACGTGTTCTTGTTTATGAAGAACTTGTGTATTACGTCACACATGGTATAAAATAAGGAACGCATGTTCCTACGTTGAGATTCTCTCCAACAACCTCCATGCAGTTAGCAGTCTCTCTTAAGCTTGGTGAAAGTATTTAAATGCAGTGCACCAAGTAGATTCCTGCACCAAGTAATGCAGTGCACCAAGTAGATTTGCAGCACCAAGTAAAGTTGCTTGGTGAGAGTTTTTAGATGCAGTGCACCAAGTAGATTTACATGCACCGAGTATGCTGAGTATTCAAGTTGAATGCAGTGCACCAAGTAGAATTGCTGCACCGAGTTAGCTGAGTATTTGAATGCCGTGCACCAAGTAGATTTTCTTGCACCGAGCAATTGTTTTATTAATCTTAGTGCAAGTAATGCACCTTGCCGTATTACTTATTGTATATAATTATTAACGTATTTTGTTTCTTGAACCGCTGTATTTGATATATTGTTTAAATAGAAATAATACAATTAATGAACTTCCATTATGATCTTTATTATTACTTCCTTCACCAGAGGCCCACAAAAGTAATTACGGGTGTACATCCTGACAGAAAACCCCGGAACGTTACAATATGAAGGAATTAAAGGAGACTTACATCTCCCTTGGACATCTTTGTTGATGGTAATAAACAACTATAAATGCAATCTATTTCAAAGTCAGAATATTATGTAACATTTTTATCAGAATATCATATTGTGTTACATTGACATGGAGTAATTGCTACTGAAGCAAGGACTAAACTTAACACTCGTCCAGTCAACCAAGGCAACAAGATTTTCAGCTGTGTGAATGTAAAATGTTTTGAAGTGAATTCAATTTCTAACCTTTCCTCTGCGATATAAACAAAAACTGTTCCCAAACGTAAACCTGCATTTCTAATAAATGTGAGATGATTCAAGAGAGAATTTCCAAAAACCAGTCATAAGTCATGATTTGACATATACAGTCTTACCTGTGTTATCTAATACACTGGAGGAACAGAAAAAAATGTCAGACTAAGCAGGGTGTCATTTTTTTTCCTGCAAGTATAGGCATATTTTAGGACCATGAAAATTAATGTGTAGATCAAAGCAAGAAGTTGGAATACACAGGTGTCTGATTATGAAGGTTACACTGTACCTCTTTAGATCATAGCACCTGTTCTTATCCCTCTTTTAACTCTTCTACCATTATTTCTTTATTGTTTAGTGTTTTTTTCTAAACTGTTGAGTATGCATCACAAAAGGGATGCATTCCAATATAGGGTGTCATGACAAGTCTGTATCAGATGATGACTTTTAAATGCACAATATCTTAAATGAAAAAATAATTTGCAAAATCTCGTAAAAAAATATCATAACACTAAGATTATGGCTTGAATTTGAAATAGCATTTTTAAAATGATTGATAGACACAGTCATATTGTCAAAAGGTCAACAGGAAGAGTTGAAAGGGAGACTATGTTGGTAGGAAAGGTACTAAAATTAGTATTGTCAATTCTTATGATATATTTCTGGTGGCAATAATTCAAATATTTTAAAGTTATCACAGAATGCAAATTCTTTACCAGACTCAAAATATACAAGTAGGATTACCTAAAAAGGCTTTGTTAGTATATGAAAATTGAAAAGAGTTAACTTCATGTGTACCTACTAGAGTGATTTTTATATATGACTATGATTTTTTTTGTAGGTTATTTTTACTGCCCTTGAAATGAAAAAAAGTCACATACATGCTATAAAACAATTGGAGGGAGAAGACCTTAACAAAGTTGTTGGTGATGATAATGTTGTTGAAACCTCTTCTATATCCTACACTAGACCGTATAACATATTGAAAGCAGCAGACAGATCTGAAATGTATGAGCCATTACTACGGTTAGCATGTTATCAACATCAAATCACATGATAGTCACATGGTTGTCTATACATTGACTGAGATTTTGGCAAGTATGTCAAATTCATAAAGGGATTACATGGATTACATGACTGTCTGTACCTTGCCTGAGATTTTTGACATGTAGAAGTCATGAAGAGTCATTTCTTAGCTGTAACAGTTGAATGCATGGAAAGGGATAACATCAGCTTTAACGAACTTTTAAATAAGTCTTAATTAAAAGGAGATGAAATGCTTTTAACTTTTACAAAAGGATCACTTTAAAAGCCTGCATTCTGAATATACTTTTTGTCCTGGAGAGAAGGATTTCTTTTTATTTTATAGAACATTTCTTATGAACATTTCAAAGCAAAGAAATATATTTGAAATTTAAAAAAAAATATAACTGTTTATTAAAGATATGTATAGAAAATTTAGTTATTGTCTTTTTAGTCTGGCCTCTGATGAAAGTTGCAAAATGGGAGACACTGGAATTATTTATCAGCATTAGTGACTTAAACTCTCTTTAAGGTTCATATTTCAGAAGATAGAAAAACCTGGATGCTTAATAACTTGTATACTGATGCGTTATGTTATGAAGTTAATAAAAATAAGAAGGTGTGGTATGATTGCCAATGAGACAACTCTTCACAAGAGACTAAATGGCACAGAAATTAACAACTATAGGTCACTGTATGGCCTTCAATAATGAGGAAATTCCATACTGCATAGTCAGCTGTAAAAGGCCCAAATGACAAATATAAGGCAATTCGGATGAGAAATCTAAAGGCCTAATTTATGTACAATAAAATGAACAAAAAACAAATATCAACACATCAACAAACGACATCTGTTATATATGCCTATTTTCCTTTACCTAATTTTCATGGTTTAGTGATTGCTTGGACAAAATTGTAGCTTTTTGGTAGGTGAAATGTGTAATTATGAACAATTCAATAACTTTATTGGAAAAAGTTATATAACAAAAATGGTGAACTCTGAGGAAAATTCAACACAGGAGTTCCCTAATCCAATGGCAAAATCTAATGATAAAAAAACATCAAACAAAGGGACAACTATCATAGTCCTGACTTGGTACAGGCATTCTCAAATGTAGAAAATAATGGATTAAACTTGGTTTTATAGTACTAATAACATTAACGGTACCAATTTTCCTGCACCAGATGCGCAATTTGACAATACATGTCTCTTCAGTGATGCTCGTGGCCAAAATATTTGACATCCAAAGCTCTTATAAAAGATGAAGAGCTATAATCCAAAAGGTCTAAAAAGTATAGCCAAATCTGTGAAAGGAATCCGTCAAATCTTTGCACGAGGGAGATACATTCCTTAATTTCTAATAATTTCTAACATTATGTAACAGCAAATTTTAATAACACAAAAAGTCTGTATTTTCATGCCAGTACCGAAGTACTGGCTACTGGGCTGGTTATACCCTCGGGGACTAACAGTCCACCAGCAGAAATCTCTCACTTGTATGACAGTCACATCAAATTCCATATGGGCGTTTTTCAATAAAAACGTATTTTCTTGTCCTATCCACTTTAAAAAAAATGTGTTTGATCTTTGCAAGTAATTTTTTGTGCAGTCAGTACATTGAATTAAATTTTACATTTTTTAAGCAAAGAAACAGTTTATTTTTAGAGGGATTGATAAGATATTGACTCCTGAATGGTCCAAAACAACCAAAATGGCATGTCCCTAGACCGCCTGTTCAACATTCATACTCTAAAATATCGTAAAAAAATGAAGAAATAAATGTTTTTTTTACTTTACATAAGTTCTTTAATAATTCAAAAGTATGTTCAGAGCCAACATATTCTAATAAACACATTTCAATATAGGTTTTTTAATTTCAGAAGGTGTGTCCCTCACAAAATGTCCACTACGAAACGAATTCATTAAAAATTTGCCAATAAACAGTTTTATAAAATCAATGTAATTTTTGTTTGCAAGAGATATATACATTAGGGTCTTACACTTACAAAAGAAGTGATCCTTTTATAACGGCAATTAAATTGTTGGTTAGAAAAATTGAGCACATCAAATGGACCAGAGTGATACCGTATTTTTGAAAAATGTCCCCTACGAAACGGGTCAAATCTCCTTCAGTATCTGGTTTTAAAATTATGAAAAATATATCAGTGTACAGCTTGATAAATGCTTTGATGAATACAATCAGTCTTGTTATTATTGCAATATAGGGATTGTGGGGAAAAAATAAAACATGCGAATACGTCCCTTACGAAACGGTCCTCTACGAAACAAGTATGGGAGAAAAACGTTTCGTAGTGGACACTACCACTGCCATGGAGTCTTTTTTTAATCTTTTTTCAATTATATTCGTGCAAAACAAATAACAAGGGTTAGTTTCATGTAATTTTTATTATGTTTTTATTAACATATAATAGGGTTGATGTCTACTACGAAACTTTTTGTCCACTACGAAACGGTTTTGTCCATTACGAAACGCATCAGAATGTCCACTACGTAACGTGAGTTGAACCTTCGTATGTGAAGTACTGTCTAATCTTTATCGATAAAAATGGTTTTCCAATTCAGAAAAAAAAAATAAAAATTTCTAGTATTTAAAGTAAACAAACTGGAATGTCTATAGGAAACATTTAAAATTGCAAAAAATATGTGTGTTTAGAAGAAATTTCGTAGGGGACAAAAGTCCCCTACGAAACAGTACACAAATTATGAAAATAATATCATTTTAAAGAATATTTAAGATTGCACTTTTTGTTTACAAACAGGTCTATTATAGAAGTATTCAAAATAACTCTTGAAATTAAATTTAAGACAAGTTGATTTTCCATTTTTTTTAGGTCTGAAAGATACGCTTTTATTGAAAAACGCCCATATATGTTATCCTTGCAATCTACATGTCTGTCAGACAACTGAAGGTTAACCTGATCCCAACCCTATTTATGAATCAGTGATTAAGGTCAAGTCTATAACTAACATACTACATTTTATAAACAATATGAATATCTTTGATGTGGAATTATTGTAGTTTGTAAATGTCTCTCTGAGAGGGTTAATTTGACCTGAACCTCATTTTCGTGGTTGATTGGTCAATGTTTGATTTTCATGGTTATTTCTGTTTCCTAGATACTTCTAACAATTGGTCAACAATATTATATGTTTAACATGTTGTGTGACGGGGATCATCTGACCATCTTCTCATTTATCAGTCATTCCCAAAAAATGGGTACAATTCGAATGTAGACACTGTTAAAAAATAAATTTCAACTGAGCAGAGAGAGAGTGTTGTTTTCTTCTGTGTCTATATCTAGTCTGTCATTTTTTAAATTTTTACTTACACCATTTTAGTTGTTTTCTAGTTTTAGCATTTTTTGTAAGACAAGGTAAGTATGAACGTATCGGAGGTTAGTGTTGTATAAAGTCATCTTAAAAATTGCATTAGAGAAAAACACAAGATTTAAATCCAGGCTCATGTGACATGGGTTACATTTACCACCATAGCAAACTGATTTAAACGTATTATTCTGTATATATTGAAAGCAAATACCAATTTTAAGGTCTGAATTAATATAGTGTTTAAAAAATAATTCAAATAAGAAGTTTTCACAACTTATTTAGTAATAAATTTAAACTAATGAAATGTTATGCTGTATACTATTTTAGTTTCATAATACAGCTTCCAAGGAAAAACCCTATTATTTATGTTTTGAATCACTTGTATGTATTTTTTATGCTTGTATTAATCCACACCCCCATCTTTGTTACGGAGGTTGATATCAAACCAGTATCTGAATGCTGATACATAGTAACACTTAACTCTTTAATGCTAGCTTTTCTAAACAATTTATTGACATTACAAACTAAAAAAATGTTTTCTATCAAGTTATATGTTTCTTTTAGTCAAATAGACTTGTTCTTGTCAAAATCTCCGTAACGATTCATGAACTTTCACTCAAAAATATGTTTTACCTAAACCGAATACTGTTCAACTTAATTTTATTAGCTTTATACAGATAATGTCATCTTCCTTCACACCATAATGTATGTATTATACTCAACTATGAAGTTTTGGAGTCAAAATAGTTTCATTTCGAAAATTTCTATCCTCCGTAACGACATTTAAAACCTCCATAACGGACAATTCCAGTTCTTACCAACAGCAAACATATTAATGAATGTAAATATTGGAATTAAATGACAAACAAGACAACAGAATTAAACATTTTTCTTGGTAAATCGTTATCTAAAAAGAGTAAAGTCCTGTTAGAGAAAAAAACCTTTTTTTCCTTAAATTTCTATCCTCCGTAACGTAAATCAATGATGTCGTCTATGATTGACATCATCTTTTGATTTTTATTAGTGATAATTGATGAACTGATTTGGTATCTATAACAATGCACAAGAATTTCAATTGGTATGATCGTGTTTACATGCATCTTTAGATTTTTTTTATTTGCATAACCTCCGTTACATTGATGAGTCCTAAATAATCTTGAAAATGTTTGCCATAAACCTCTGTTAAAGTTATGATCGTCGTCGTAATTACACAAGTTGTGTTGTAGACTATTTTAAATCTAAGAAAATGGCTAATATAACGTTTATTAAACGTTATAATGTTGCTCACATAATAGGGAAAAAACAAGTTAATCTACCTTTCTCAAAACAACATTTTTTTTCTCAAAATCTGTATTTTGTTTGTCTGTTTTCTTTATAATAAATGATGTCTGCTACAAAAACGACTTTCGGCAGTGTCGGCAGTCGCTGATACTGATAAAACAAGTCTGACAACTTAACTGTAAATAACTGCGTCACGGAGGTTATTTAAACGGAGGTTAGTTTTATTTACATTATACATGGAAATATGTAACAATATTGTTGAGTTGCTTTCTCAAAACTGATTATTGAGAAGCTTTATGGGTGCTTTCAATGAAATAATCATCATTTTGATTTGTTCTTGGTTAGTGCGTTCCAAAATACGCGTTACGTAGGTTGGATTCTTATATGCGACAATCGAAAAAAAGAGAAAGAGAAGATTTTTTTTAATTTTTCGTTTCATTGCAATAAAAGTTAAAGGCAGGATTTTAAAATTTGATGTATCAACTTTGCTTAAAGTCACTTTGGGCATGATTTCCAATCATATAAATATGTTTTGACTGTACCTAAAGATACGTTACGGTAGGTTATACGTTTATCGGCGACATTGGTTTAATGGGTAAATCAAAGTGTATATTATAACTTTTGATTCTAAAATATTTTTGTGGATAAAAATCAATATAGTGTCAAATAAAAAAACCAAATCTAATCATGATTTAGATGAAATAAAGTATTTTAATTCACACCGATATTTGGAGTTTTTCTTGGCGACATTCGGAATTCGTGTGATTTCCGTATATTGAATAGAAAATCACACAAACATATTTACGATATACATCACAAAAGAATGTAATTTTATTTTAGTATACATATTAATCACTTAGAACACGAAAAAGATTATCTGTGACATATGTTAAGCTTGCATTTTGTGGTTATTTGCCGGCGACACTGAAATTTTGTAATTGTACCCATTTTTTGGGAATGACTGTTATATGGTTCGTTAGTCAGCTTTCCGGATTTCAATTTTTGTAATAAGGTCTGATCTCTAATTTTCATGCTATTTTCACATTTTCTGACTGGTGTGAGAAAAATATTTCTAATCTCTAGTGAAAAATTTGTTCTCAGCAAATGATTTGTCGAAATTTTATTGTGACGTTAAATTTGTTTTGTTTCTTCTGAATTTTCCTATTGTGACGTCATGAAAAAAGGCGACCATGTCTGATGACGTCACATAAAAAGTACACAACTTTCTTCAAATCTTTGAAAAAGAAGGATAAAAATCATTAGAGAAACAGATTCCACCACTATAACTCTTGTATTATGATATTTCTCCACTCTCGACAGTTAAATTTTAACTATTTAAAAAGCTCGGCAAACTGAAGCCTCGCACTTTAAATATTAAAATTTAACTGTCTCGAGTGGAGAAATATCGTAACACACTTGTTGCAGTTGTCGAATCTATATTTCTCAAACTGTAGGATAACCATATGGTGTATGATCTGATTTTAAGGTGTACATGTCTGTCAGGCAGGGGTCATCTGACCTTTATTCATAAATAATCATTAATAATATTTTGTTTATGTGATACTTGTAGTAAAACCTGTATGCAACAAGCTGTCAACAAAAACAATCACTATTTACACTCTTGTTTGACCTTTGTTCTTTCTTAAACTGTTTTGATAATGTTCATAGAATATATTCCTGCCTGTGATTAAAGTCGAGATAAGGGAGACAGGGATTGTTTTTCCAACTTGGATTTCTCTGACGGCTTCATCTGTAGTCGTGATGTGTCTGGCTTGAACAACTGTTTTTAAAGGCAGTGCTTTAATTATTGAGTGGTATGCATTATGTGTCAACGCGTCCGTATGTGCGGTCGGATAAAAATCATGATAGTAGGTCATCGGTATAAATTATAATGAAGTGTTCATTTGCTATCGTAAAGAAATATAATGTTTATTAACGGAGCACTGTCAATTTAGTACAATTAATTAAATCAATACAATTCTGTGAACATAAAATCATGTTATCTAAAAATTATGTTGCAATTTTGGTACAAGGCTTTATATTTGTGTATCATTGATATACTTTTAAAAATAGAACAGTAATACACACAATCTACACTTTATATATAAGTAATATTATAAATATTAGTTTTTATAGTAGCAGACAACTACTTGAAGGTTTTTTTCTGTATCTTATTTTGTTTTATTTGTTATACATATTTTTTACAGACTAAGACATGACTATGTTATTTTCAACATTGAAAATGTGTACTTGGAATGTTGGAGGGCTCTTTTCTGGTGACATTGATAAAACTCAGGATAAAACCTTTATAGACTCAATTTCAAAATATGACCTAGCATTCCTTGTAGAAACCCATGTTGGTTATAATAGCAATATTAAAAATGTGGGCCCTTTTAACTACTATCCTGTATGTAGACCTATCACTAAGGCTAACAATAGATATTATGGTGGAATAGCCATTTTGAGAAAACCTCACATAAAAGATCATGTGAAAATTTTGAAAAATTCTAACACTGATTATCAATGGGTTAAATTAGAAAAAAAATTCTTTGGCTTTCACAGAGACCTATATATTTGTGTTATTTATTACCCACCTGTAACATCAACTTACACAAAGAAAGGGGGCATAGAACTTTTTGAATGTCTAGAAAATGATATCACATTATTTTGTAAAGATGCAGATATACTTCTTTGTGGTGATTTTAATGCCAGAGCTGGATCACACCCTGATTTAATTATACAAGATGAAATAGATTTTCTTCCTTTATACAATACATATCCTTTGGATAAAAATATTATGTTGCGTAAAAACAGAGACAAAAAGCTTGATTGTAGAGGGAAAGATTTATGTGAATTTTGTATTTCTCATCAGCTTAGAATTTTAAATGGGCGTACACTTGGTGATTTAAATGGTAATTTTACCTGTTATACTCCTAATGGAGCAAGTGTTGTAGACTATTCTATTGTGTCGGAGAGTGCCCTTGATTATATTTTGTACTTTAGAGTTGCTGAATTTGTACCTACATTATCTGATTGTCATTGTAAAATTGAATGGGAAATGTCAGCCCAATTTAGTGCTAATTTAAGAGATGATTGTATTGATCATAATTTGCATACTATGCCTTCTCGATACATGTGGTCAGAGAACTCAGTTACAGTGTTTCAGGAGGCTCTAACTTCTCCATCTGTACTTGAAAAAATATCAGATTTCATACTTAAAGGGCATTTTACTTCCAAAATAGAGATAAATGAAGCCTCAGTTAAACTAACTAACATTTTCATTGAGGCTGCTGAACAATCTTTGAAAAAAACACCTAAATATAGGAAAAACAAAAAGAAACACAAAAATTTCTTTGACTCTGATTTGCACTCAATGAGAAAGAATCTTATAAATTATGGAAAAATTTACTCTTCTAACCCGAAAGATCCAATGGTTAAAAATCATTATTACAAATTATATAGGGAATATAACAAATGCAGAAAAAACAAAAAGAAAGTTTTTAAGGCAGATATTTTAGAACAGTTAGAAACTCTTCATGAGGACAATCCAAAATTATACTGGGGATTGATTAATAAGTTACAGGACAAAAATCATGATTCTTCAGTTAACAATATATCACCATCTGATTGGCTTCATCACTTTCAAGATTTAAATAAGATTAATGATAATTTTTTAGATAGGGTTAAACATCTTGAGGAGAGTTTAGAATCTGCAGAGATATCCCCGAAATGTTTTAATGAATTAGATTTTGTAATAACTGATAATGAAATTATCACTGCCATCTCAAAATTAAAGTGGAATAAATCCCCTGGTTTGGACAATATTACAAATAATATGATTAAATGCAGCCAAAGTATTTTAGTTGGTTGCTTCAAAAAAATATTCAACTCTTGTTTGAGTAATGGCATTTATCCTGAAAAATGGGCAGAAGGATATATAGCACCCTTACATAAGGCTAATGATATTCTTGATCCTAATAACTATCGTGGTTTGACCATAACTAGTTCAATAGGAAAATTGTTTAATTCTATTTTAAATTCCCGACTAGACAAATTTCTAGTCGAACACAAAATAATTGATGGCTGCCAAATTGGCTTCACAAAAAAAGCTAGGACCTCTGACCACATGTTTGTAATCAAGACAATTATTGATAAATATTGTAATAACCCTGGTGGTAGACTATATGCCTGCTTTGTTGACTTCAAAAAGGCCTTTGATACTGTTATTCACACTGGAATCAAATTGAAACTACTAGATATTGGGGTGGGATCTTCTTTTTACAACATCATCAAAAGCATGTATGAAGTAAGTAAATCATGTGTAAAGGTAAATGAAAACTTAACAAATTCCTTTTCAACGCACCTGGGGGTGAAACAAGGAGACAATCTGAGTCCAAACCTCTTCAAGATCTTTATTAATAATTTGACAAACTATTTAAAACACTCTGAAGACCCAGTTTCAATAAATGATCAAGATTTACACTGCCTTATGTATGCTGACGATATTGTTTTATTGTCAACATCTCCGAATGGTTTGCAAAAAAAATTGGACATTTTGCAAAATTACTGCAATGATTGGTGCTTAAGTGTGAATACAAACAAAACAAAGGTTCTTATATTCAACAAGGCAGGTAGATTGATTAACAAATATGATTTTATGCTAAATGGTGTAAAACTAGAGTGTGTTAAAACATATAAATATTTGGGTATACATTTTTGTGCATCTGGCTCCTTTACAGTAGCCCAGGATGAATTGTATAAAAAGGCTCTAAAAGCCTATTTTAAGTTATCTAAAGATTTTTTATCCTTGCATCCTTCAGTCAAAACAAGCATGCATGTTTTTGATCATACCATCAAACCCATCTTGCTATACAGCTGTGAGATATGGGGTGCCTTTAATCCTATGTCGTCTAAATATAGAAATGGAATTTTTTCATTTGACCATATTTATTCTAAATTACCTGCTGAAAAACTTCATACTAAATTCTGTAAATTTATTCTTGGAGCTCCAAAAAAAAGCACCAATTTTGCAGTATTAACTGAGTTGGGAAGACTACCAATATATTTTAACATGATTAAAGCAATGACTAAATACTATTACAGATTAGAAAAGTCAGACACTAACTTTCCATTGTTATATAATGCATTTATAGAATCAAAGAAATTGTATGAGTCAAAGAAACCATCATGGTATATGTCATCTGAAAAACTTCTTTCACTGATTAATAATTATCAAATATCCTCAGACATGGCTAAACCAATTGACAACAGAAAACTAAGAATTGCCATGTTAAAAGATTGGGAAAAGAATCTCAAAACTCACTCAGAAGGAAAACTTTGCACATATGTTACGTTTAAAGCAAATTTTGGTTGTGAAAAATATCTTGATATTGTTAAAAAATTTGAAGATAGACGGAGTCTAACAAGATTTCGCATATCTGCTCACCATTTACTTATAGAGAGAGGTAGATATAGTAATACTCCCCGACACAATAGAGTATGTAAGAGATGTTGTAGTAATGAGGTCGAAGATGAAACACATTTTCTTTTTAACTGTGATAGTTTATCAGATCAAAGGAAAGACATGATAACAATGATAAATAATTGCTGCAAGAATTTTCAATATCTTGACCCTAAACAAAAACTGATATGGTTAATGAATAATGAAGATGAGAATTTATTATCAGAATTATGCATGTTCATTAAGAAATATGAAAAGTTTTAATGGGATTTATTTCCCTCTACTACTTGTAATTTGAACTTTATATTTTCTCCATAGTGAGTTCTAGAGCACCGTCCCTTGATGAATATTGTCCAGTAGCAATGTTAACCCTTGCTATTGTGCATTAGTCATGAGGAGAATCACTATTGGAGTAATCTCATGTATCTGTAGCTAGTTCTGAAGGATCCCCCCTTGATGACCTTTGCATTGTTGTGATGAAGTCCCTCACTACTGTGCACTGGTCATGAGGAGAACTACTGCAGATTGAGATACTATATTCCCGGTTCTATTTTTGCTATTTTTTAGTTTCCGTATTTAAAAATAAACTTAATATCATATCCTTTTAATATTAAATTGGCCTCATTGCACTCAATGTCTCTTACTATAATTATATCCTACATTACTCATATTATCAATTTATTATTTGTGTATTACTTATTGTGTATTTCACTAATGTTTATATAATCATTGTATTATGATGTTTTTGTATCTTGCCTGACAAGGGCCCATGATTGGAAAAATAAAATAATGTCTAATGTCTAATGTCTATATATAGGGTATAGATTGGGTCAACATTAAGATATAACAATACTAGTATAATATAGTTATTATTATATCACCATAAGCCTCAGTCAGAGTCGGAGCCAAAACAAAATAGAAATAACAACTAACATATTGATATCAAAAACAGTATCAAGACCTGCTCTTTACATAAACCAAAAGAACTACCAATACAATCATCATTTTGTTTCCATTATAGTTAAGTTTTTTGTGTTAACATTAAAACAATTTTTAAGATTTAACATGTTTATCTTAATTCTTTAAATTTTGACAATATAAACGGCCTTTTCATAAAATCAATGATATCAAAATAATTCTCTTCATGGAACCAATCTTTGAATGAAAAATAAGTGTGTATTTGTGTTAAAAGTTTGTGTGGTTTGTATCGATATGATTAGTTCAGCCCTTTTCGACCTATTTTTATGCCCCCTTTGTGGGCATAATGGTTTTCTGGTCTGTGCGTCCGTTCGTACAGCAGCACAGAAGTACGGATGTATGAACGGACGCACAGACTAGGAAACATAATGTCCCTCTACTATTGTAGGTGGGGCATTCTTTCTTTGTTCAGTGGACCGTGATATTGGGGTAAAAAATAAAGGGGACACATCTGACCCGAACAGTCTTGTAAACCCATTACACTAGTTTCGTGTCTCGGGAAAACCTTCACAGCTGCTTTAAATGGAGGAATCATAGAATAATCTGATGAAATTGAACTAATATCATAAGCTCAAACAGGTTTAGACAAGGACATTGTACATACGATTATAAATTCGAATTGTATTCCCCGATATATATTTACCAATCGTTTCTGGAAAAAAACTTCACTGTACTTTTGAAGACTTTTCAAAGGTTTTGGCACTCTATCACGGTCCAAATTGTGGATCAAATTACGGACATCAGAAACCACAGGTAAAGTGTTTTGAAAGTCACCCATAATTTGTATAGCGATGTCAAATCTTGTATCATGTAGACGGTGACGAAATGTCATAATATTTTAATTGCGATAAAGGAGTTCGGCAAGGAGAAAACCTTTCACCCTTTCTTTTTGCAGTGTACTTAAATGATTTTGAAGACTTCTTTTTAGAGAACGATGTTCCCCACTTGCAAAGCCTCGAGGTCAAATGTCATAAGCATTTGTCTATGATCTATCAAAGCTCTGTTAGCGTTTGAAATTTTTTGTCTACAATGGAAATTAAAAATAAATCTGTCGAAAACGAAGGTTGTTACCTTTTGTAAGAGGAAAACCGAATTATTTGCCATTATCATAAACTTTCTTCCATTTTGTACCATACAATGTTCAAATCGAACGAATCCGAATTGCATAAGTTTAAATGGATTGAACATATTTAATCCATATTTGACAATACTGGATTTAGCTTTACATGTAATATTCAATCAATTTTGTAAAGTTTTGACGTCCGATGTTCTTATAACTTGAAAAAAATACATCATTTTAAACTGAAAACTATCCCCTTTTTGTAAAGTCGCATACGTGTAGTCGAAAAAACTCATTAATTGATCTAATAGATTTCCACTTTAAAGTTTTTGGATGAAAATTGAATAAGGAAGAAAAAAGATTCAATTTGTCGATCGTTCTACTGTAAAAAGGGTAATTATTCAAATTGGAATTAGATATTCAATTTTGTTTTTCCTTGAAAACGGCATGCGACCTTTGACCTTGATTTTTATGCAGTTAAGCTGCATTATGCGAGAACCCTAGATTTGTGTTCTACACAATAAATCCTGAAATACTTGCCATTGTTATTATCTAGCTTGTTACTATGTTATATATAACTAATTGAACACTTTTTTAATACTTTTTATTCTGGATTACAAAAAAAATGACCAGAAAAACCTTAAATGATCGTCGATTTATCCAAAAGTTTTAAAGTTACACAGAGGAAGTAGTGCTTATTAAAAATCCTTGTGTAGTTCATTATGACTTGTGCTTTTAGCTAAGATGTCAAAGAACAATTGTATGAAATATTTAATCGCCGAAAATCTCTGAAGACAAGCAGTTTAGATTTCCCAAATGACAAAAGTCGTAGGAATACTGTTTGTCATCAATACATGTACGTAGAACAACTACGTCAGTAGTCTATTATATAATTCAACTGTTCATGCTGTTGGCGGCAATTTCAAATTAGAAAAAGAAATTTTCGTAGCTTTTCAATTTTGAGGCAGGTGTGCAAATTAGCGGTGGTCCGAGACCTTCCACTTTTGCAAGCGAAATTTCGACTAGGATAGTTGGTTTCTAGCTACGCCCGACGTAGTCGCCTTACATTTGAAAGAAAATAAGAAATTACTTTGCAAACCTTTTCACCATGTTCACCAAAGTCTCCAATTAAACGAGCTAAAAACTTATTTTTATCATTATTATTCATGACGGCGATGTTCATTTTGTTCAACCGCTAGCTTTATACAGAAAATTGCCGACAAATATTGTATAAATTTGAGTAAAATCGTATCTGATTGACAAAAACAACATTGTAAACACATAACAATGGTGGCCGTGAAAACAAAATTTTACAAAATCGGATCCGATTCCGGAAGCGGTTAGGGTAATTCCGGGTTTGACGATCATTTACAAAATAAATCCAAGCAGGTGAAAAAATACATCTATGCATGGTAAATGAATATAAACACTAGTATTGTAAACCAAAAGATTTATGTAAAAGAAAGAAAAAGCAGAAAAATATTTTATTCAGAAACTAAAAATTACTTTTTGATAAATTTTAATTTAAAAATCCAATACAACGTGACAGCTGGGAACAGTATATCTAACAATATGTACATGCTCATGGTCACAGTCTAAATTTTCTTTATAAATGATAAATGATGATAATGCATGTGAGATGCTTTTAAAGTGTAAACATATTACTGCAATTTCGAGGGGTTATTTGTTTTTTCTCAATTTTGAAGGGTCAATTAACAGTAAGTAAATCATATGATATATAGATGGCATTCTTTGGGCCACTCTACCCCTCCTGTTTGATAACTTGGAAACGGTCGAGCTCCCCACCCCTAAACCATATGAGGGGCAGATCCAGGATTTTAGGTTAGGAGGGGCGCAAACTTAAATTTTCGCCGAGCAGATCGAGGCTAAAAAAAAATTGAGGTAAAATTATCGGAATTTTCTTTATTAAGCTGAGAACAACCCATGCTTTGCAAATTTAAGGGGACAACAAGCCCGCAACCCTCCCCCATCTGAATCCGCCCCTGCATATATTCAAGTATAGGACAATATAATAAATAAAAAATGAAATATAGGGGGAGTACTTTGAGTTACCCCACCCCTTCCTGTTTGAGAACTTGGAAACGGTCGAGATCCACACCCCTTAACCATATATATTCATGTTTGTGACAATATGAAAAATCAAATGAAATATAGGAAGAGTCGCTAGGGGTCACCCCACCCCTCCTGTTTTAGAATTTAAAAATGGTCGAGATCCCCATCCCTTAACCATATATATTCATGTATGGGACAACATAACAAATCAGATGAAAGATAGGGGGAGTCCCTGAGGTCACTGTTCACCCTCCTGTTTGAGAACTTGGAAATGGTCAAGATCCTTACCCCTAAACCATATATACTCATGTATGGGACAATATAACAAATCAAATGAAATATAAGGGAAGTCCCTGTGGCCATCCCAACCCTCCTGTTTGAGAACTTGGAAACGGTCGAGATCCCCACACCAAAACAATATATACTCATGTATGGATCAATATAACTAATTAAATGAAATATAGGGGGAGTCCCTTGGGTCACCCTACCCTTCCTGTTTGAGAACTTGGAAACCAATGAGATCCCCACCCCTAAACCATATATATTCATGTATGGGACAATATAACAAATAAAATGAAATGTAGGGGAAGTCCCTAGGGTCACCCTACCCCCAGTGGCGGATCCAGAAATTTTCATAAGTGGGGCCCACTGACTGACCTAAGAGGGGCCCGCTCCAGTGATTCCCTATATAAGCAACCAAATTTTTTCCCAAAAAGGGGGGCCGGGCCCCCTGCCCCCTCAATCCTTTGCCTACCCCTACCTGTTTGAGAACTTGAAAATCGTTGAGATCCCCACCCCTAAATTATATATATGCATATGTGGGGGACAAAATAACAAATCATTTACATTTACTATGGGCAAGTCAGTCAGACCTCATCTTTGATCCCTGTTGTAGTGAACATTTGTCTGATTCGTGTCTCATAACTTTTGTACTATTATAGAACACATACTCAGTTTTCTTTCCAGGGAAACCAGTCCATTCATACTATTACATGTTCATACTACGTCAATTTGAACTTCTAGCAGTCAAATAAAACCAAGGTTAACTACCAAGTAGAACAACTGCAATCATTGGGAACTTGTACCACTGCAGACTCACCATAAAAAATATACATTGATATATGCATTGCTTTTGAAACCTTGATAACATATAAATTATTTGCCTTAATAAATAAATCATTAGATAAACATGAATGTACTATTATAATATATGAATGTTTAATGTTGAGGCAACATTGCCACAGTTTTCATAATTACGGTTGCCTTGGTTTTTGGTTAACTGCCTTCAGCGCTTACAGCGCTTTGATTTAAATACTGCACCATATTTTCTATTGACGACCAAAATAATCTCAAAGTGTTTTTATTATCAGATGTAAATATGGTAAGTGTGTGCGCAAAAACCGGTCATTTGATTTTTAAAAGGCGTAAAACTTTTATTTAAGAATTGAATGCTGCTTTTTGTAAATTTATTGGGGTGTAAAAGCGTTGACCGAAGTACATTTTGTATGAAGCGCGGAAGCGCTTCATACTAAAAATGGGCGCACGGTCAACGCTTTTACAACCCTATAAAGTTACAAAAAGAAGAATTCAATACTTATAATTACATTTCTTAGCTAGGATCATGAAAACACAATTTTTATAAAGTTTTCCTTTTATTCACCTGTGCACTTTATTGTGGGACTTCGTGTCATCATGAATGATACATTTTACTGTCTAATGCAAACGTTTCAGGAATAGCACGTGCTGTGCAGTTAGCCAATCAGAATAACGTATTATAATGAAACATACATCTAATGTAATTATATATTAATGGAATTGCGAAAATAAGGTACATTGGTCAATAATTATATATATTGATATATCTATGGCTATATGTATCATAATTATATGATCCATAAGATTTATCGTTGACTATTTATTCAGTCATTATATATATATATATTATTATTATTATCAACTTTTATAATCATGTATTATATGTTTCTTGTTATTAAAGATTTTCTTTATACATTGTAAATAGTATTTTATTTCATATTATTTGGTATAATTTTTCATGATTTTAAAATGTTTAAAAATGAGTTCTCACTAAAAAAAATGTCCTATCATCTCGACTAAAATCAATATTTGTCAAAAGAATATTTTCAAATAACTTCACGACTGATTTATAATATCTTATGGTACTTACTTCATAAGATGTAGACATGTTTAAAGTTTAATTGACCTGACGGGTTAAAATGCAAACATAATATACACATGTTACAAGAAATATAAATACATGTACTTGTTAAAATGATTATATATGAAAGAACTAGACTTATCAAACTAAAATGTAAGTGTTGGTCGTTTATGTACTATAGTTAAGATTAAATTATGTACAAGTTTTCATAATCATTGGAAAGAATTTAGAGAAAATACTGTTAAATCAGGTAGAGGTAAACTCTTGACCTATTTTCCAATTAAACATTTTTTTTGTACAGAAAAAATATCTGCAAATTAAAAGAATTTAAAGATAGACAAGCACTGTGCAAGATCAGAATAAGTGCACATCCCCTAAAAGTAGAGACAGATAGATATGATAAAACCTATATAGATAAATCACAAAGATTATGCAAAAAATGCACCTTAGATAAAGTTGAAGACGAAGAACATTTTATATGTCAGTGTCCCCTTTATAACTCTTTAAGAAAAGAATTTAATGATAATATTTCAGTAGGTTGTAAGAATTTTGAAAAGTTAGCACAAGTGCCAAATTTAATTGACTTTTTATTCAAGAAAATCTAGAGGTATTGAAAAATATTGCTATTTATATTAATAAATGTTTTGAACTGAGAAAACTATCAATATAGTATAGATATTGTTTTATTAAAAATGTTGAGAATATTTGCCTGTGAATAATAAATATATTGTTATGCCTTTTTATGTATATGGCTCTGATCTGGTTGTAGATTAACATCTAAGAAATAGTTAAAAATGACTTCCAGATGTGTTTAGATTTTAAATGCTAATGTTTGAGACTCAAAGAATTTATCATTAATTATGTTTTATATTATATTATCTACCTAGACAATAAGTTACTATATATCTAACTGATAATGGACATTATAATCAAAGTGACAATAATGTTTCAGGGCTTAATCCTTTATCCTTCTTAAATTAGAGACATTGCTAAAAGAGTTGTTTTAATTATTTATCTTTCTTTAACTGGATAATAACGACAACAAATACTCCTAGAAAACGTCATTTATCAGAAACAGACCAAGATCAGGTCGAACATAAGAAGATGAAGCATTCCAGTATTTCCGCGACCCCCTCCACGCATTTACCGAACTCTGACAACACCCAGTTTAATGCAATTGTTCAAATGATAAGCAACCTATCAGACAATTTTAATAGTGTAGCTAGCAGGTTAGAGAGCAGAATGTCTGAAATTGAGGGAAATGTGGAAAAACGCCTAACTGTTAAATTCGACAAAGTTATTCATGATAAAGTAAAAAGTGAAGTAGGTAAATTGAAAGACCAAATTTCTAGTGAAGTTAATGAATTGAAAGAAAAGGTTGTTTCCATAGGAAAATCATATGCAGAAGTTGCGGCATCTAGCGGTAAGGTTATTAACTCTGAATTAAAAGACCAACATCAGCTTAATGTTATTGTGAAAAACCTCCCCTTCGACAAACGAGAAGAAAATGACAATTCAATACTAAAAAACAAGGTTTCAGCTTTATTTAAGGATGGTCTGAAACTGGCAGATATAAATGTAACTAAATTAGTCAGGAAAACAAGCAGATCTGACGATAGACCGGGTATTGTGGTAATAACTTTCGCTACTATGGAACACAAGAAAGGTGTATTGAAAGCTAAACGTGTACTGAAAAACTCAACTAAATATTCACGTGTGTATATTGAGAACGATTTACCACTCCAACAAAGAATTAATAACAATAACAATCGTACACTATTAAAAGCCTTAGGCAGGGATAACGATTTCATGATTAAATCTGGACGTGTAGTGAGGAAACAGTCTGATGATACTAGTGTTCACAATTTGCCACAGGTCAACGGTCAACGAGCAAACAATTATCCACGCTCCCGTACCGATAGAAATAGACATAATGATCGAGATCAACACCGTGATTATTCGGATGGACGACAGAGTTACGAAGGTAACAGTAGGCGTGGTCGTGGGAAGTGGTATTAGCTTACATGCGGGTTTTGGAACATTAATGGGTGGAGCAAAACTATAAATAGTGAAAAGAATTCTATGCTAGCTTCATGTATACATAAGAGTAATTTGCATATATTAGGGTTGGCCGAAACTCACCTGGTTGGTCAATCAGTTGTTGATATCGAAGGTTACACGTGGTTTGGACATAACCGTAAACATATACACGTGCGTGCAAGAACGGGATCGGGAGGTGTTGGTGTATTAGTACGAAACGATGTTTTAGTGAATTATAATGTTGATAAAGTGAGCAATTCTGTTGATGGGATTTTATGGATACGTTTTTCCTAAAAAACAACCCGGACTCGTCCTTTTATACATGTGTGATATATTTGACACCAGAAAACTCCGCCAAGGCCGTAACTAGGCATCTTATTTTAGTGAGGCAAAATAATTGAGCCGAGCGAAGCGAGGCGAAATTTTTTTGGAGGGTATGAAATGAATGGTGCAAAATCCTGCATTCTAGGCATTTTTAGAGAGTTTGATAATGTTTTGAATTTGGACACTTTTTATATAAATTTTTCATATTTTTAGACTTTTACTAACACCAAATTTTTTTACAACTTTATTTAAATTTATATGTAAGATTATCATCCAAATATCACTGATTTGAGTCTGCTGCCAGAAAATAGAACAAACATCGATTCAGTAGACTTTGCCAAATTTTTCTATGGCTGGTTCAGTCAAATCGCTGCAGAATCATAATTTGGTCTGCTGATATCCTTATCGCGATGAACATGGAGCATGGCAAAACCGCACACTCTCTCGCCACTCATGCATGTTCTTTTCCAAGTTTTCAGTCGTTTCAGGGCAGTCTTTGTTTCTAAAGGTAGCACATTATCATCAACACAATGATCAATGTCTTCTTCCAATTCCTTCTCCATCAGCAATTCGGTATCAGCATCGGTAGTAACAGTTTTGTTTGCAAAAGGGAATTAAGCTTTCCTGTAAGCACCATCATACAGTCGCAGTTACAAAATATTAAACTTGCTTTTATGCTGACAAAGAGTAGACAAACTAGGGATAGAATGAGATAAGATACATGTATATGATTATATCTATAGAGTAAGTATATATGATATGGGTACAGGGGAATTAGAATGGAGTTTTTGACGTTTACATGTAGCATAGGCGGATCCAGCCCCCCCCCTTTCATTGGAAAAATTTGGTTGATTATATAGGGAATCATTGAAGCATGACTGGAGCGGGGCCCCCCTTAGGTCAGTCAGCGCCCTCCCCCCTTGGGAAAAGTTCTGGATCCGCCACTGTGACAGTAGGTCCGTAATTATTTCTGGAAATAGTTGGTGGTATTTTAGTTCCAGAATCGTTGGGGGTGTCCGATTCCGAAACCCCGAATATAAAGAAACGAAATTC
This sequence comes from Mytilus galloprovincialis, assembly GCF_965363235.1. Taxonomy (NCBI): domain Eukaryota; kingdom Metazoa; phylum Mollusca; class Bivalvia; order Mytilida; family Mytilidae; genus Mytilus; species Mytilus galloprovincialis. The sequence continues at coordinate 63,014,017 of NC_134850.1, read as the reverse complement.
CGTAGTTCCGAATAAGTAAAGACAAAATCCTGTGTTAAAGGTTCTACCATTCCTCAATGATATCAAATTGGAATATGGGATATTCTTTCAATTTTTAAGGTTAAAGAAACATGGATAAAAACTAATCCATGCATGTTTCATGTTATTTATGTTTTATTTATCTGTAAAGAGAAAGATTAAAGTTCGTGAAATGAATACGTAGACAGGACTGCCCCCTTGCGATGCCCATTACTTGATTTGTCAAAAGTTGGTGAAACAGAGAAATGAATACGCAGACAGGACTGCCCCCTTCCGAAGACCAGTACTTGATTTGTCAGTCTACTTATCGTTTTTGGATTGTTCTAATGAAGTTATATGCAATACTCAGACTCTCTTCACAAAAAAAAACTAGTTTACTAGAATTATTCCTTCTTTACCTTCAGTGACTTTTCCTTTTTCTGCAAGAGCCTGTTTTTATTACTACAGATCCATGATGATTATCGTTACTAAGTTAATGTTATCGAGAAACATCACCCGTTGAGATGCTGAGTTATATCCAGGAAAAATAGTTTAAAAGCTCTTAGACTAATTCCTTTCACGGATTTGGCTATACTTTTTGGACCTTTTGGATTATAGCTCTTCATCTTTTATATAAGCTTTGGATTTCAAATATTTTGACCACGAGCACACTGTAAATCTAAGTGTTAATAAATAGAACACTGCTTGAACGCTTTTTTGTAACACTTTTTGAACGTGTAATGGTGTTCCAAATGTTTACACTAGTGTTCATCAAATGAATATGTGGTGTACAGTTTTTAATGCCTTTGTGTTTCATTTTTGAACACATGATGTTAGAGACCTTAACACTAGTGTTCAACGATTTAACGTGTCCGAATGTTCAAAATCTTCATACGTCGACGCGTTCAACAGCCATGTAACACTTTTTGAACACACAGAACATGTTTAAAAATCAAAATGATAAGATTCAGAACACCAGACGTTTACATTCAGAACACTTGACATAGGTGTTCAAATTGATGGTGTTCAAATGTGGAACATGTTCTATTGTTGAGCGTACATAATTTTCCATAAGAATTAAACTTAATTAAACTGTTATAAAAACTATACTCAATCAGGCAAAATACAACAATAAAACATATTTTAACAAGTAATTCTTTATATAATCAAATGAGCATATATGTAAGAAAAGTACACAAGAATACCTTATGATATCACAAGTAACAGTCAGTGAAATCACATACATAATGATTTTAGGCTGACTTAAATATATCACAAATAATGATTTTCCCCTACATGTACATGACAAGATAGTTGCTACATCATGTGTATCCTAACCAAAAAAGCATGTCAATGTGATAAGAAGATAGTTTATGATATAGATATTTGTCACAATGAAAGTTTAAAAGTTTGCAAATTCCAACAGTTCTTGTACGATCCAATTTTCAGTGCGTCTTCACTTAAAGCTATCAACTGGGTGGCATTTTAAGTGTTGTTATCAACTTCCAATGTCAAAATCCTCCACAACAAGTAATGTCTATGAGCCTATATATCCTGCAAAATAAAATTTAAAATTATTAGAAGAAAGTTTTAAATTTCATAAAGCATCAAATTATGCAATGGTTGTTATGCTTTAATTTCGATATATACTAAAGTACAAATTGATAGTCTATGGCAGTGAAATGCAAGTTTTGACAATATAAATTACAAAAGTCGATTTCTTGACAGATATAGAAATGATACACCTACATAAGCTAATATATATATCTATATTGTTATACCTTTTTGACATCTTTCTTTTTTCCAACACTTTATAGCATGCAGAAATGACCTTTGTGGGATTATTGGCTACCGGTTTCTAATTCAAACATTTCAATCTAACGATTCCTGCAAATAAAAAAAAACCGAATGCATTTTCTAAGTCAAAAATGGTGTTCCAAATGTTTACACTAGTGTTCATTATTTGAATGTGTGGTGTTCAGTTTTAATGCCTTTGTGTTTCACTTTTGAACACTTGATGTTAGAGTTCTTAACACTTAGTGTTCATCAATTAAATGTGTGGTGTTCAGTTTTTAATGCCTTTGTATTTCATTTTTGAACACTTGATGTTAGAGTTCTTAACACTTAGTGTTCATCAATTTAATGTGTGGTGTTCAGTTTTTAATGCCTTTGTGTTTCATTTTTGAACACTTGATGTTAGAGTTCTTAACACTTAGTGTTCAGCTAATATACGTGGATGTCAAAAATCATCATTAACTTTATTCCGTATAACAGACAGACGATCACAGACTGGTTATTCATCAGTTTAGGAAATCATCAGAACAAAGCTGACAGTTATTAACGCTTAATCTAAATCCTGTTCTTTAATTCGTCTTATGTTGAATATTGAAAATTTGCATATAACAGTTATGAATATTTGACAAATATATATCTGACAAAATAACAAGGAAGCCATCGAACTACCTATAGAGATTACCCTAACTTGTTACTCACTTCTTTCCTGTTCATGTGGGATAGAAGTCCCTTCTCAAGCTCTCTTCCTTATGTGTATCCATTCTTCGTTTAACCGCCTAAATCACAAGCCGATATCTGTTTCCGGTATTTGGTACCCTGGTATATTTTTTTTAACGCGAGGTGTTCAAAATTTCGAACGATTTGAACACTGATTAAACATGTAATGTTAATAAACTGAACGGATCATGAAATAAGAAAAACATCGACATATTTTTATTACGATATCATCATAACAGGCCTCATTGATATGCATAATTATGTCACTTATAAGTAAAACGACTAATAATAATCAAATAAGTTCATAAACTATACATATATGCCAGCTTGGAAGTTTAATATTTCACAAGTACTAAATTATTAGTGAAATATTCACAAGATCATCATGCTGCGTATACATTCATATTTTTTAATGAATTTCTTTGTAAATTTGCCAATTAGAAGGATAGAAAATCGGACAAACAATTATCTTCTTTTTTAGATCAGAATTTGAACACCGGTGTTCACTGTGTCTGAACACACATGTTAAGATTGTTAACACAAACGTTAAAATTTTGAACACGTCTCTAAGCATGAACATATGACGTTAAAATATTGAACATGCAGTGTACAAATTTTAAACGCGTCCGGACGCGTCAGGCGTCAGGTATATTTACAGTGCATCACTGAAGAGACATGTATTGTCGAAATGCGCATCTGGTGCAAGAAAATTGGTACCGTTAATTTTATTAAAAGAAATGATGACAAGTTATAGAAATTAAGGTTGAGACAGAACAACAAATGACTTTTATATTTATATATATGTATAAAAAAAAATGATCAGTGTCGAAATTTTAGTGAGGCAATTGCCTCACTTGCCTCAAGGGTAGTTACGGCCTTGTCCGCACGATCGGTGAATATTTATGAATTTTTAGACTCGCTTTCTTCCGATATATATACAATCCCGAATGGTAGCCCATTTTATTTGTTTGGAGATTGGAACAGTCGAGTATCCGACATGCCGGATTTTATAGAAGGGATAGATATTTTACCCGAGCGCAATGTTGTTGATTTTACAAACAACAGTTACGGAGACATTTTCTGTGAGTTTTTGAGTAATGTTAATTGCTGTATTTTAAACGGAAGGAACTTTTTAAACAATGATTATACATTTATATCTGTAACAGGAGACGGTTTAACCTCAGCATTTTTCTATGTATAAAATATCTTTCTTTTATTAACTCTGTGTTTTATTTGTTAAAGTCAGCTATAATGTTAACTCAGCCTCTAAAGCTACAGGTATTTCTACATTGTAATGACGAGTTCCTTTTTATCGTGTGTCCAAATCAACAATACTGTAAATACGTGTGTCTACTCTTCGAACACACCTTTACCTCTAAGTACACAGACAAATCAATACTTGACATTGACCTCAATATACCTAAGTTAACTACAAATTGAAACACCTGTAATCGGACAATTATATTAAATCAAGCGTAATTGATCTTATGGCTCGGAAATGATTAATTCCCGAAACACAAGTCTACTTGATATTTCCGACTATAAATTGTATAAAACCGTCTATTAACCTTATGTAAAGGTTCGAACCACTGGGCCCTGAGTCTCCTTGGCTGAAGAGATCGAGATAAGTAAGTTTATATAATTTAATAAGGTCTCTCAAAATATCAACAGATGTAAATTATATTGCAATAACAATACAAAGTATCAAAGTCACATTAAATATTACATTGTAAAATAATGTAAAAGCTCCTATAAAAATGTAAAATGAATATTAAGTTTCGGCTTCTAAACAAATGGCATTTTACCGTAAATACCCTAAACGGTGAAACTCTATCGTAATCTCATTAAATCTTAAATTCAAACCCCCAAAATATAAAAGCTTCTTTACTAAATTCTTACTAGAACACGCTATGGACTAAAAGCGGACCAAATAAAGCAACGAACAATCACCCTAAGAAATAAAGCATATCGGTTTTATTCAAACCAAGTTGCAGTGTCTTATTCAGACATCGGGGTATAATACACCCGTAAGCCCTTAATAATAAAGATAAACAACGGCGGTTTTATTCAAACCAAATGTCGATTATGTCTTATACAGACCTTGGCTTTATACGATCAAGCGGCCGAATTAATAAAATATCTACTTTATATACTAATTACAGGTGAAGAAATAACAACTTTAACCAACCGCGTACTTCGATACAAACTTGTATATAAAGGTGCACTCGAATATATTTTAATCCAAACAACTATTGATTACTACCGAGAAGGAAAGAAAAGCTTTTTATCATTTATCTTATGTAAAACACCGAGAACCCTTAGTGATTAACCAATGGAAATCAACTACACTTTTTAGTTTACCCTAGATACGAACATGTAAGCAAAATAATAACAATGAAAATGAATTGTAAATTGAAATAAGCAATCTAACATATAATTTTAGATATATAAAAACCGATTCCGCTACATATCTACTAGAGGAACATCTGTCGTTGATTACTGTATAGTGCCATATGAATATTTGAATAAATTTGTAGATTTCGAAGTTATTAGAGCTCAAAGCCTTGTTAATAGTACTTTTACCACAGGAGCGTACGACCCAAAACATATTCCTGATCACTCATTGATATGCTGGACATTTAATACTTTAGTTTATGATGACCAAATTATGGTTCGTCATGCTCAGTCGACCGATAACGAAACAACTGAACATGTGAAATTTGATACACGAAATGTGCCAAATGATTGGTTAACAGATGTTGAAGTAGTATCTAAGTTAAACCAACTCATACTTGATCTTGAACATTCAGAAAACAATCAATTAGAAATAGACAATAAATACGACGAGCTTGTTAATATTATTCAAGATGAAATGAACTCCAAACTAGATAAGCGGAAGGTGTATTGCGCGGATGGTATCAGTAATAAGAGAAGGAAGATGAAGAAGCCTTGGTGGAATGACAACCTAACAGTACTATGGAATGAAGTGTGTGCAGCTGAACGTATTTGGCGTAAAAATCCTAACCGTAACGAAAGGAAAAGTGCACGTCATCTATTTGTGAAGACACGTAAAACTTTTGACAAAAACTGCCAACAAGCGAAAAGACAATACTGGTATCGTAGCCAAGAAGAACTTTGTGCCGTCCAAAATGGTAACCCCCGGGAGTTCTGGAAGAAAATAGGAAGAATTGGTGTTGGGAATGAAAGACAGAAGAACATTCCTATGGAAGTGTTACATGATGACGGTTCAATTTGTACTGATACTGATGTAGTTCTAAATAAATGGAAAATTTCTTTTGATAATTTATTGAATTGTAAAGATAAAGATAACTTGCCGAATGAAAGTATAACAAATAATATTTCAGATGATTTTTTAGATTGTGAAATTACTATTGATGAAGTTTTAAATGTATTGATTAAAGCAAAAAATGGCAAAGCGCCAGGTATTGATTTGATACCTATAGAATTATATAGAAATGATATACTTTTATATGTTTTACATAATTTATTTAATAAGTGTTTTAAATGTGATAAAATCCCATCTATGTGGAGTAAAGGGATAATAACACCTATACCTAAGTGTTCTACAGCAGACACTAGGGATCCTTTGTCATATCGGGGCATTACATTGGCACCATGTAGTTATAAATTATTTTGTAGCATTTTAAATAATAGACTAGTATCTTGGTTAGAAACTAAAAATATTTTACACGATGAGCAAAACGGCTTTCGTGGTGGTAGAAGTACTATTGATCATTTGAGTACGCTAACATCGATTATTGAAACCAGAAAATTACGAAAATTATCTACGTTTGCAGTGTTTGTAGATTTTAAAAAGGCATATGACACGGTTAATAGAAATTTATTGTTTAACGATCTTAATATCAATTCTCTGTAAATATAAAAATGAGCTGGCCATGACATGATACAGAATTCCACCAAATTTCGCCTCAATACATTTAATGTCTTAATTTTCAAAAAAAAATATTTGCCACTCCATAATCATAATGTGTCACCCTGTTGTTGCCATGGAAACATGACTTTTCAGGTAAAAATAAAGGTAATTAAAATATTGTTAAATTTTTGTTTGAAGACTGCTTAATGTCATGAAAAATGTTCTCCAAGCTTATTTTAATGTTTTCAAAAGTTTTGATAGGCCAATATGCAGATTTATCAAGGTTTTCTACATTTTAAAGAATTTAGTGGTTCTACAGTGTTCCATAGATCCCTAAAATCTGTAGATGTTTTCATTCCTTTCCACACTGATTTCAAAGTACTATCTGACCTAAATATAATCTATATTATAAAAATAACCAAGTAAACTTGTAAATTGAATGGGATATTCAAGCATCACCATGTCCTTAAAAAAGTATTTAGAAAATCTTCATTATTCATTATTGATAATATAGAGTTATCTCCCCTGGTAGAACTCTTCTGATCTAAAGCACACATGTACACAGGAAGTATACACAAATGGGAGAAACTTTGCAGACGATATCAGTGATCAACAGTCAGTGTTAAAACAATAGTTATGGTCTGTAAATAACCATGTCCTTCTGTAGCTTTAAAAGCTCACAGATATGTGAATGTGTAGGTGAAAATTCCCCACTGACTTCTTTGTCATCAGAATTGCAGTCCATTGTTCTTACTGAGGCTGGTCTACTGCCAAGTGATATTACACAGAAGTTTCAAGTGTGCAGTGAACATTTTCACAGGTTTTTGAATAAAAACAAAGCAGGTTGCAAATCAAAGATATGTGGAATACCTGATATAATTTCCTCTCACAACAAAGACAACAAAATATATGGAGGATGGTATGGGGTAAAGGCAGACAGAAATGATCTTTGGAAAAAGTGAAAGAGATTCATGCTAGAACAGGAATCATAGTTCCAGTTGGAACTCGTAAGTAAAATAATTAAAATGATTTCTTTTTTTATAATTTAGTATCATAATTTGTTATTTATATTTATTAACCAGCATGGGGATAACATCAAAAGTTCAATGTAGGATAAAAAACTTAATTCACATAGTGTTTTTTTTCACTGACCCCCACCCCCCCCCCCCTCTTAACTTGATTTGGGCAAAATTGATTGAACAATAGGGATATATATGTAAAAATTGATTTTAGATATACTAAATTTGCAGAAGTTTACCCCCCTCCACATAAAAAACCTACAAAGCAGGCGCGGATCCAGAAAAAGGGGGGGGGGGGGGGGTCCAGGGGTTGGAACCCTTTTTTTTTGACAATCAATGCATTTGAATGGGGACATGTAATTGGAACCCCCCTTTGTCCTGGGTTTGGAACCCCCCTTTTAAAATGGCTGGAACCGACCCTGCAAAGGGTATTTGATTTCAGTTTTTTCTAAATTATATGAAAAGGGTAGGGTAACAGAACCCCAGCGGCACCCCCTATCAATTAAGTATTGAAGTGGACCCCAACCCACCTCCCAGGCAATACTGGACCATTATAAATTAAATCAAAATGTCTTTTATTTCCAAAATAAGAGACCTATTATTAAATTTACAAGGAACAGTCAGGATATTGCATAAATAGCTGAAATCTTTCAGTTTCTAAAGTTATTAAAGAAGGAAAAACACCTTTAAATTGCATGATTTTATCCATTTCTTTCCCCTACCCAAAATATTACCGATGTTTGAAGAAAGTAAACAAGAAACAGAATTTCTCTCCAAAAACATGTAGCTTAACCTGTCAACAACAAAGGTACAGAATAAGTTCAGCAAAAACTGACAGGTTTTATTTCGAAATATTTAAATTTGTCACAATCAATAGTGTACTATAAACTTAATAAGGAATTTATAAGAATCCATTTCTCCTAAATTCATTTTTTTTCTCTTATGGGACAAACATCTATTTAATTTGCATATACTAAAAATGTATCTTTATTTATAAAAAAAATAATTTGAACTGTATGTTTCAGCAATATGTCCAAGATGCAGAAAGACCCTTTATTGTGGGCAATCCACTTCATGTAGCGTGGCTGAAATTTGTGCAAATACAAATGTAAGTTATAATACTAGTACATGCTATTATTTTATTCAGAGTCAATGTACATGTATGTATCATATCTCTATCTGTTAATGGGCTTAATTGTATCAGTCCGACTGTCATACATGTCATATAAAGGGGTATATCAAACATCATGATACATTAAAATAGTTTACCCCTAGCACTGAAAGTCTGAATACCAAAATAATTTATAATGATTCTCCCAATTTATTTTTATTAAAAAGATATTAAAATATTTGTTGAATATTGAATTAAAGTTAAACAAAAATTTGGTTGGGTTAATTTTTCTATCAATTTTGAACTGAGAAAAATGACAGATACAGGCGAATTTTGTTAGAAGATCTGACAGTGAATTTTTATTCAATGCAACATACATGTACATGTAGGTGTTGTGTTTCTATTGACATTCAGTATACTTCAGCATTTTTAATATATATATTGAGAAAAAAAAAATATACTTCAAGTTTTATGTGTGTTATTTTAAAGTGCATAGTACATGTAGTATTAATTTCTTCTACAGTTCATAGTTTTATTGAAAACTTGAACTATGTACAAATTACAATCAATATTAGTGCAATAAGCAATGGCAGAATATTAACATTATTATTATTGAATATGTGGGTTCATTCAGTACTTTAAAACCTCTAGTCATATATATATTGCATATATATCATTATGCAAATTGTGTTATCCCATTTTTTCAGTACAAATAAACTCATCAAAATGTTTTGTTGAATTTGAACATGAGGGTTGAACACATACATGACATATGATGGAACAAAAACAAACGTAAAATTAACAGAGTCCTGATAGCCTGTTAATGGATAAGCTTACTGTGGTTTATGTTTTTAAAGACTCAGTTATCATCTGATATAAGTAAACATTTTTTTTATGCAGTGTTTGATGAACAGTGACAACCTTGGTGACACGTGTAGCTATCAATATGAAGAACAGTATAATCTCAGACCTCATCGACTTAATAGTGGATATAATGTAAGTATCATTGAAAATTTCATTTATATCAAAATTTGCAGTATTAAAGCTAGATACGATAAAGTAGGCCCACTCACAGCCTTACGCTGGTTGGGTCCACGTTAACGGAATGACATCATGTTTTCAATAAATGATGTTTGAATTGATTCTATTGAATAGGAAGTTATATAAAAAATTGTCTATATGTTGAATGTTACTCTGAATTTATTTTGCTACATAACGAGACCACAGACCGTATCTTAGCCCTATACAACAAGATGAAGCATCTCCTTTTCGTCATGACTAAAGACTAAAAGATTTCAAGAACTTTCAATGTACTAACTGCATATTTGATAATTTGGTTCATTTGAGATCACTCTGATCGTAAAGGCTGTTTATTCAATCTGACTTTTGTTCCTGGCACATTTAAGAAATGACTGTAATATTTTGTCTGTCTTTGAAGAAATAACATAAAAAATTTGGTGCACACTGAATAACACGTGTGGCAGGTTATTTAACAGTGTGCACCAAATTTTTCTGTTATTTGAATAGACAGAAAAAATATTACAGTCATTTCTTATAATTTAATTCTAAATTCCATTCAGATTCCATTTTAAACATTGAAAACCATGAAAAAACGTTGATGACGTTACGGTCAAATGACTAAATTATGTCTATAGGCTCATAACAAAATTATGCCAGCCAATCAGAAGACACTTTACATCCAAAATTAAATTATTGTGCAATGTAGAGGATATATATGGAAATGTGGGTTCTGTTTGCCTGAATTTGTAAGCACTCAAGAATTTTTATTTCTTAACTGATTGACTTTAAACTTACAAACAAGCGTTTAAGTGAAAATCTCTTGGCCAAGTTCAAATTTGGGAAATTCCTATTTTATAGGGGTTATTGCCCTTTGATTGTTTTTTTTAATGAATTTCATTTGTAAACATTCTAGCTTTTTTATTTGTTAATTAATTGACTTCCAATTTATATACAAGCTTCATAGTAAGAAAAGCATGCATTTGTTATTTCAGCAGTAATTTTTCAAATCCCATTAAACACATGACATGTTAAATAAATATAGCATTAAAATTATTTTGTCTGTATTATTCAAAGGCACACATTTAATAAAATTTGTGAATTTTTATTTATATTTTTAAAATAACATTTATTTTCAGTTTGCTGTACATGCTTCCACATCATCAAGTCAGGAAACAACCAGTTATGTTGAAACTGAAAGTTACTGCAATACTGATAGTCAGGGTACAGAAGCATCTGTTATCAGAATTGATAGACTTGGAAAATTCAATGAATTCTTGGAAACATGTGACATAAGCCCTGTAAAGTGTCTAACTGAATCTTTAGAGAAGTCAAGTGAGAGAACAAAAAGAAGATATTTATCAAAAGCAAATACTTGTATAACTGCTCTACTGAACACTATTTGTCCTGATGATTCTGAGTTCATCAAAAAATCTCTTTTTGGAGAGCAAGAAAATGACAAAAATAAAACCACAAGCTCTTTGTTGGATGCTATTGTCAGCTCATACATGGTTGCAAACACCTCAACGTTGAGGAGACAGTTATTATCAATAGCAACAAATGATTACAGTTTTGCAGAAGTCAGTGCCAGTATACCAGGATTATCTCACTACAAGTTTTATTCTGCTAAGAAACATGCACAAAATATTGGTTTAGGTGTTCCTGCACAAACATCAAAGATTCCTCGTTCAAAAATAAATGATGGACAGCTTGACCATTTTTTAGACTTCATTACTTCAAACCACTTGATCAAAGATTTACCAATTGGAGAAAAAACATTACAGCTTTCAACTGGAGAACTCATTCAAACACCAAATGTAATCAGAAGTATTGCCCCTGCAACAATCATCAGGCAGTATGCACAGCTCTGTGAGGATGAAAACATTCAGCGTTTAGGTATTTATTTCATTTGGATTACAATTCTGCATTAACAGTTTGAATTTTATGAATTTAGTATGTTTGCTGATGACGTCAGCCATTTTGTTAACAAAATTTAAGGTTTTCTGGCTAATCCCATTTCATTGGATTACCTTAAAATATAATGTCCAAAAACATTTTATTTTTAACCGCCCTTTTTGGTGGTAGCATGCTCGCCTTGGGGTGGCATGTCTTCCTGTAGACTGTTACCTTGTGTGGTAGCATTAAGTTAAAGATCAGGTTCAGCTTGTCCGACTAGTACAAAGCAGGCTTCATTTCATATTTATGTTCATTACATACATACACTTCATGTGAAATAATGTCAAAGATTGGTGTTCTTTTTTTTCTTCTTAAACTATTTTAATTCCATTTGCAGGCACAAGTACTATGTACAAGATTTTGACCGACTGCAGTGCTTTAGTCAGACAGTCTATGGAGGGTCTTGACTACTATATTTCTGAGGGAAGTCGAGCATTTACAGATCTCACAGAAACTGTAGAACAGTTAGATTTAACCTTGGATGAAAAGAAGAAAACACTGGATAATTTGGTGGTAGCAAAGCATTACCTAAAAACAGATTATAAGGTTTTTATTAGTTTTTATATTCCCTTTTTCATACGACTTCAAAATATTTTGTGGTTGTACATTGTTATAAGGTTATGGGTCTGTTATCCATCCATAAAAATTATGGTTTTGTGTCTAATTTGGGTAATTAATAGAGCCTTATGAAATGTTTACACATTTTATTGGCATATTACTTTGGTTATATGCCAAGGTCTGATATAGTACTTTTGTCCCCTTCCCCCTCAATACAAAGTTTTTGGGGGTGTATAGGCATATGACTTTCAAAGCAAGCATTACCAGGGCCTTTTATAGCTGACTATATGCGGTATGGGCTTTGCTCATTGTTGAAGGCCGTATGGTGACCTATAATTGTTAATGTTTGTGTCATTTTGGTCTTTTGTGGATAGTTGTCTCATTGGCAATCATACCACATCTTCTTTTTTATATTATTCTTTATATTTATATATATAGAGAGAGAAAGGGTATATATATATATATATATCTTTTAAGAAACCAATCCAAAGATTGAATCAACTAATTTTTTTTTCAGCTACATGTAAATACATCATCATCCATAGCAGACCTTTGTTGTTCGTATGCTTTGAGTGAAGAAAAAGGACCCTTCTGCCAAAAATGTGATAACCATTCACATACTGATGAATGCCAACAGTGTAGTTTTGTTGATGAAACACTATCTTTTATTTCAAAGAGTGCAATTGAAAGACACTGGGATAATCCTGAAGCTGTGCTCTTTAAGGTATTTTTAAATTCTGGTAAAATGTTATGTCCTATAGATATAGGAAGATGTGGTGTGAGTGCCAATGAGACAACTCTCCATCCAAATAACAATTTAAAAAGTAAACCATTATAGGTTAAAGTACGGCCTTCAACACGGAGCCTTGGCTCACACCGAACAACAAGCTATAAAGGGCCCCAAAATTACTAGTGTAAAACCATTCAAACGGGAAAACCAACGGTCTAATCTATATAAACAAAACGAGAAACGAGAAACACGTATATTACATAAACAAACGACAACTACTGTACATCAGATTCCTGACTTAGGACAGGTGCAAACATTTGCAGCGGGATTAAACGTTTTAATGGATCCAAACCTTCTCCCTTTTTCTGAAACAATAGCATAACATCACAACATAGAAAAACATACGATAAAATATCAACTTCTTCATTACTAAGTTACTGTGTGACTAATACAGATGTGAGACAACATCTTATCAAATTTTATTCCTCATGATAGTTTTTGGTTTTAGTGTAGATAGATCCAATCTTTTCTCAAGTACTAAATATAGAAAAAAGTTACATGTATGCGACTTGGTATAGGAGATGCAGCACCGCAAGTCTGAGACCATCCTTCCAAAACATGTAAATTTGACCTACATTACACATTTCTCTGGTTTTTAGATCACCTGGCCTAAAGGACGAAGTGAGCTTTTTTCATTATTTGGCGTCCTGTGTCCGTGGTCCGCAAACGTTTACAAAAATCTGTTCCAAAACTACTGAGCCAAATTAAATCACACTTGGTCACAATCATCATTGGGTATCTAGTATAGAAATTGTGTCCAATGACCCAGCCCACCAACCGAGCTGACCAACTTAGCCAAAAAAAGTACATAAGGTGTAAAATGCAGTTTTTGGCTAGTATATATATCTGAGACCAAAGCATTTAGAGCAAATTTGATATTAGTAAAATTATTCATTAAGTAAAGATCTAACCGCCCTGAAATTTTTAGACAAACCAGTTGAATTGGTAATTTTAAGAAAATTTTGCATTTTTTTGTTATTATCATCACCAAAACAAAATTTGATCATGAATTTTACATTTCTATTCTCCTCTATATTATGTGTCCTTTGTTTAATATGCTACTTGCACACAGGCCAAGGATGAGCGACAGGCTCTTTAGAGCCTCTACTGTAAATTCTAGATATAATTGTGAGAATGAGGTGAATATGAACTTGAACATAAGCACAAGTGTTATTGTATTTTGTTCTTATAAATTTACAAAAACAAGTTCAAAATTGTTTTTGTTTTAGGTTGAAAAAGCAATAGCTGATATCTATGAATGGAAGAGTCATATCCTTCGATCAAAAAATCAAGAAAAGGCAAGACAAGCAGTTGTGAACTGTCTTGGGGAAAATGAGGCTTTCATGGTAGCTGACTGGGCCATGAAATTTTTACCGCGAAAGTTTAGAGAGGGCCAGACAGATTGGTTTGGAAAGAGAGGCATTAATTGGCACATCACTGTTACTATGTTAAAATCAGAGGGAAGTGTGAAATTTCTTACACATGTGCATATATTTGAACAACCAACCCCTCAAGATGCAGCTACAACTGGAGCTATTCTTGTCGATGTGGTTCAAAATATTCCATCTGTCAAAAAGGTCAACATATGGTCAGATAATGCTGGTTGCTACAAAAGTACATTGACCATTGCTACTTTACATCAAGAGCTAGACAAGAAAATAAAATCCTACAATTTTTGTGAGGCTCAGGATGGGAAGGGCGCATGTGACAGGAAGGCATCCCATATCAAGTCGGCTATAAAAAGAAAAAACGAGGGCAATAATGTGACAACTGCACACCAAATGAAACTGGTATGTTAATTATAGTAATGAGTTTAAGAATATTTGATATGCAATTAAAGTCAAAGTATAACCCTAGAAAGCTTGAATGAGGTCTGTCAGTCCAGCAAACCAGCTTTCCACACGTTTCATGCTTGAAGATATTGGTTTGATATTTGGTATATAGTATAACCATGACAAGTTACAGTCTGATGATTTTTTTTGCAGAGTTATTGTCCTTGGACTTGTAAAATTCACTCAAAATGTATTTAACCTATCAAGTGCATGCCAAATTCTAATGCAATTATTTTGTATTAATGAATCTGATTGGATGACAGTTAGCGTAAAATTCTCTATCTCCTTGTCTGTAACTTAGAAAGCCGACATTTTGAATTGCTGAATGTATTGACATGTAATTTCTACTATAATAAGCAAAACAAAACCTCACATGTTGCACCTCAAAATCTTCTGTTTATAAAATTTTATTACATTCTGAAGCTGCACAGAACAGTCAGAGCTCAGACATAAACAAGTCTATTTCTGTTTTTGACTTAAAGAAGTCAAAACATGTATTCTTTATAAAAATGTGTTTTCAATTTTAGACTTATCTAAGTCACAAAATGACAGACTTGTTTAGGTCTATTTATGTTGATGAAAAAACTTAACTTGACTTGGTGGCCAAACTACACCACCTTTGACAGTAAAAACCTGTCTGAGAGTTCACAAGGACTTGATCTATCTATCATGTCTATATTTAATTATCTAATTGAACATCCTTACTAAACACAGATGTTTTACCTCATTAAGTGTGGATCCAGGTGGTTGCATTGTAAGGTTAATTAACATGATCCCCGATTTTTCAGACTCTCATTCATATTTTTCTTTAGAAGACAAGGCATTGGCTTTCAATGTTGTCATTATTTGATTTAGATGCATGACCTTTTTATAAGTATGCGTGGGTCTTGAAGTTGACCAATTTTGGTAACTTATCGACTTGTAGGAGTTGATATTTGCAACTTTTTGATTCTGGTCAATCATTTCTTGCTTAACAATATTTGACTTATTTAAGTCGTATTTTGTCTTGCATTAAAGGGAGACAAATCCTAAAACTTACAAATTTAGACATCTATAAGTCAAAAGCAGATTCAGACTTATTTATGTCTGAGCTCTGACTGCAGAAGCCAGAAAACGCCTGGTGTTTATGTTTGACGTCGGAAGCATACATATGATGTCACCTAGTGTAGGGACCAAAGAAGATAACTTCTTTTCGTGAAATTTTATTTCTTTTATTATTTTTTTTCAGGCAATTGATTCGCAACAAAGAGGCCAGTACATGGTGAAAGTGATAAGTCCTGTTTTTAATGCTGATGATGATAAGGTCTCACTTAGAAGTATTCCATTGATTTCTATGCTCCATAATTTTAAGTTTACTGATAATGGATTGCAAGTTTGGAGAGCTTATGATATTGGTCAAGGTAATATAATTTATGATTTACTTATCAGCTCAACTGTAGCTTGAAGAGCCATTTTATTCACTTTGGATATCAATGTTAACATTTCTCAAGAATATTTCATTACTCCAGAGAATGGAAGAAAGTTTCCTTCTATTATGATTTTCAACTGTATCAATTTCTGCTACCCACATAATTGTTTCTAGAAAAATAGTTTAAGTGAACGACAATATGTTGCCTCTCATAATGTTATTTTGTTAATCAATAATGGTACCTCTATCTTGTTACACAATGTGATATCTCTTAACCAAATTGACAAAATCATAACTAAAATGGCTTGCATAGATAATAAAGGGAAGAAATAATGTCTATTTTTGATACTACAGGTGACCAGTTAAAAAAAAAACCCTAGGGGTTATGTCATTTGACCTTCAGCATGTATCTGTTATAAATTCACAACTAAAGAAATTTTGCTCTATACATGAATCTTCATGTTTCATACAATATTCCGTTGTAATTGACAGTCCTAAAAATCAACCCAACAATATTAGATCTGTAAATTTGCTTTCAGAATTTTTTTGTTCTTCCCTCACTGGGATTTGAACCCATACTACTGAGATATCGTGACACCAAATCGCCTGCACTGTAGCTGTCCTGCTTGACCACACGACCACCTGAGCTATATGTACTTCAGTATATTGATATTAGCATCCATACAAGATCCCTTTTGATTAATTTATATAAAATAATTTATTTGCTTATATTTTGCATTTTAGGAAAGTTGATATCATGGAACAGCATTATTGATAAGAAAATTCCTGTGATACAGCTTTTTGTTCATCATGATTGGTCGTATACCCAGTTTGCTACCGTGGGTTCAGTAGTTGTTGACAGAGGTAGTTATGTTTTATTGAAAAAACTGTGTACAATGTATATGTAACAATTTGTGTTTCTTTGTGAAATTATTTCAAAAGATACAATAAAAAAGTTTTAACATATAAATTCATGATACAGAATCCTTGTACATACATGACCAAAAAAAAACAAATAAAAAGTGTTTTTATTATTGTTTTTGTAATAAAGTTAGGCCTTCAACATGGAACAAAAGCTCACACCTTCACAACCATTTAATGGCACAACACTTACAAGGTCACGTATAGACAACTTTTATGTTATATTATGATGGATTTTTTTATATATTTTGCATGATGTCTTTCCATGAAAATTATGATTTGTTTAGTATAACAAAACACTTAATTTTCTATTAATGTTTTTGTAGAGGATGATGATGGTGATGATGATGAGGAGGATGATAATGAAGATGAAGATACACAAAATGAGAGTAATGATGAAGATAAAATTACAGAGCCAGTTCCTAAGAAGAGACGGACAATATCAAAAATCTTTACTTGTCCTGAGGAAGGATGTACACGTTCTTTTAAACATTCATCTTCACTAGATCAACACATCATGGTGGGGAACTGTAATGTGAAGGAAGAAAAACTTAGCCTGGCAGATAGAACAAAGGTTTTATATGCTCAGAAGTTGGAAGATGGGAATTTAGGAGTGTCATTTACCAAACAATCTGACAACAACAACAATGCTGCTACTGACAAACTAAACAAAGGATGGGCATTAAAAGTGAACAAACCAAAAACCATTTTTACATTAGACCAAAAGACTTACTTGCATGAAAAATTTATGATTGGGAAAACAACTGGAAGAAAAGAGGACCCATCAAAAGTAGCTGAGGAGATGCGATATGTCTTAAAAAATGAAGAAAACAGGTTCACTAGATCTCAATATCTAACCTCACAACAAATAGCTAGCTATTTCTCAAGACTTGTGCAAAAAGAAAAGAAGATCGATGAAACAGATTTAATAGCTGCAACTGCAGACAGTAAATGTTCTGTTTTGAAAAGGAAGGTTTTGAAAGAATGTTCTCTATAATTTTAGATTAAGATGTTTATCAGTGAAATATCTGTATTTTATAAGTCTTTTTAAAATACTTGTTTGTTTTAATATTTATATTAACTGTAAATTCAAAAAGTAATGAATGTATTTATTATTGCAAATCTCTGACCAGTGACAAACTTTTTTGTATAGGAAAATCGCCACTAAAAATGTCAATGCCAATTTAGGTTATTGCAAACCTGATTCTTACATTTTTCACATTTTTCGCATTAATAAAAACATTACAATAATTTTTTAATTTTCAGTATACCTTTTATAACACCTATGCATAAAAACACAACCCTGATCATGACATTTTCCCTGATTTTTGGCAGGGAAAGGGCACTGAAAGATAAAAAAAACTATTAACCCGAAAATTTATATATTTTTTCTCCCCACTACCACAAATTTAATGGAGAGACATATTGTTTTGGCTTATTTGTCTGTCCGTCTCACAGTTTATCAGTGCAACTCCTGTTGAACTAAAGAACTGAATTTTATGATGAAACTTGGTATGTAGTTGTGCATGTTAACAGGAAATTTTGATCAGCTAAATTTGTTGAAGTTATGCCCTTTTGAACTTACTTTACCTCTGATACTACTAAACGGAAGGAGACATGTTTTTAGACGAAGACAAACTTTAATTGAAGTTATGTTTGTCAGTCCCTGATGAATCCAGATGATAACTTGAGAACCAATCAAAAAATGTGTAACAATCTTAACACAGTGTTTTAATCCTATAAACAACAGATCAAGTTCAGTTTTCATCTAAATCCAACAAAAAGTTTTATGATTTATGCTATTTTTAAGTTTTGCATCTGACCCCCCTCCCCCTTTTTTGGAAGGGTCCAGATGACAAATTGAAAACAGATAAACCTTTAATTTAAAACTTTACACAGTGTTTCAGTACTAAAAAACAAAAGTCTCCTTCAATTTTCATTTAAATTGAACAAAAAATGTGAGAATTATGCTATTTTCAAGTTTTCAAGTTTTGCACCCCCTTCTCCCCCACCCCCACCCTTTTAAAAGTTTCTTAATGAAAACCTAAAAAAAATAATTAACCTTTATAAAATGTGGCTGAGTATCATTATTTTTGTTGATTGTTTAGTGAAATATTTTGCCAAGAGACAATATATTGCAATTTGAAATGAACTACCATTTCCATGGAAATATGCATATTTTGCAATTTTTTGTCATTTTTTAGGATTTATGTACAGAAAGGTCTTGAAATTTCCCACAATTTTTTTGGGGGGTTTAAATCCAACTATATATCATCTACGTATATTACCATTAGTTTAATTTCAAATCAGTGTGCAAAGGTAAAAAAAATCTATTCAAAATAGGCTCCCAAAGGGAATTTTCTTGATTTGGTAAAATGCCAAAATTTGTATATATAAAGTGCCGTTTTGAATTATGCAAAATTATTTTTAGGAATATTTTTTTATATGATAAGAAACTTGAAATACAGTAGTTTAAGATAAATAAAGCATATTCCACTGTATTGTAAATATTATACTATATTATGTCAATTAAATTGGTCAGAATTGCAGTTTTTGTGTTTTTTCTCAGGAGGCCATTGTATGAAAAATAGGTAACACCGTTTCCATAGCAACCCATCATCTTGGTAATTTTTTTTTATTGAAAACATTAATGGTAATGTAGTGTGACTACACACAATAAGTTTAAAGAAATTTGAAAAGGTAGTGTGGCCAGCCAGTATTGACATTGTTTGATAATTACAGAGAATTGATAAAATGATCTTGGTATAAGTAAACATTTTTTGTGTGTTATTAAAGCTATTTATTCTCAAGTTGAATGTGCTGTTAAATTAAATGGGCATATGACTGAATGGTTTAGTGTAAATTCAGGCCTAAAACAAGGCTGTGTTTTGTCGCCAATTTTATTCAATATTTTTATAAACAGCTTAGTTACAAATATTAAAGCATTAGATATTGGTATTGATATTGATGGTGAAAAAGTTGGCATTTTGTTATATGCAGACGACATTGTATTGATTGCAGAGAATGAAAGCGATTTGCAATTACTCTTAGATGTTTTAAATATATGGTGTAAAAATAAGTTATTAAATGTTAATCATGAGAAAACTAAAATTGTACATTTTAGAAATCCTTCTGTACAGCAGACAACAACATTGTTTTTATTCAATGATAAGCAGATATGTATTGTACAAAGCTATCAATATCTGGGTTTACTATTAACTGAATTTTTAAATTATGATGTAATGGCTAAAGCTGTAGCCAAATCAGCGAACAGGGCATTAAGTTTGATTATTGTAAAGAGTAAGGCCCATGGAGGTTTCCAGTACAGTACATTTACTAAATTATTTGATAGCCTGGTCTGGCCAGTAATAAGTTATGGTGCAGCCATTTGGGGCACCAGAGATTTTTCATGTATAAATGCTGTCCAGAACAGAGCTATCAGGTCTTTTATGGGTGTGGGTAAATATACCCCAAACGATGCAATTCAAGGGGATATGGGCTGGAGACCTCCAAGTGTTAAGCAGTGGACTTGTGTGTTTCGACACTGGGCTAGGTGTAATATAATGTGCACAGATAGATTAAATTATAGAATATTTAAATGGTGTTATAGAAATGCTCTTAATAAGAGAAGAAATTGGTGTTTTAGGATTATGTCTAAGTTTAAAGAATGTAATTTAGATTTGTATACTGATTTAAATAATGTACTGTGTAAACAAAGTATTATGCAGATAGAAGAATTTTTACTTGATAAGTATATAGAAAACTGGCAAAATAGAATATTAACACAATATGTTGGTAAAAAATTGCGGACTTATAAATTGTTTAAAGACAGTTATGGAAGTGAATTATATTTATCAAAAAAATTATCTTATAGATATAGAAGTGCTTTTGCTAAATTTAGATGCGGAGTAGCTCCGTTGAGAATTGAAACAGGGCGGTATGAAAATAAAAATGTAGACGAAAGAGTGTGTTTTATGTGTAATGATAACATAGAAGACGAAAAACATGTAATACTATCATGTCCTTTATATGCAGATTTGCGCTTTTGTTTATATAGCGAAGCTATGAAATATAATGTAGATTTTAATGATTTGTCTGATGATGATAAATTTGTTTATTTATTTAAAAACATTAATTGTTATGATATGGTTGCCAAAACCTGCTTTGATATTTTAAGTAGAAGAAATACCTTTTTATATTCTTAAAATGAAATTATTTTTGTAATCGTATGTATTTTAACTAGTTTTATATAGAAATTGTTTTATAGTCTCTCATAATTCTTAATAGAATGGTACTTGTAATTTATATTTGTGTATTGTCTGTTTTATAGTGTGTATATACTCTGTATGTACTGTATATTTATGTATTGCAAGTAGTGAGACTTTAATAAAATATTGAATCTGAATCTGAATCTGTTTATATTTGATCTTAGCTAATTGTTTAATTCTTATATATATATATATATATTGTAAAATGATTGTAAACGATATAAGTGTTGAAGTCACAGCGTTGGTGACAAGTATCAGTCTTGGAAATAAAGTTGAATTCATCTTCTGTGTATTACTGCTAGTTTATGGTGCATGGTTATTTTAGGTTTAACATTTAGTTGTGACCGAATCCTCATATCAGTCTCCTAGTTTTAGACTGTGGATTTCTTGGTTACACATGGAAGAAGAAAAACTTTGAGAAGTGAAAGTAGCTTTTTAGACCTAGATTAATTTAATTCTTAAATTTGACAGCAATACAACAAAAAACTGAATGACATGGAATTCAGTAAGCTTAATATATATCTAAGATAGCTGCATAGTTTGATGAAAATCCAAGTTGATTTGAAAAAGTTAAAAAAAGAATTAAAGATGCATATCTGAAGTTATATAATAATTTTATTTCTACCTATTGTAAAATTAAATTCTTTCATTTCACAGCAATAAATCAAACTACCTAATAAGCTTGAATTTTGTAAAATCAATATTTAATTTAGTAAGATGGGCTGATTTACATCAGTCAAAACTAAATTTGAAGGTCAAGACTAGTTGAGACAGGTGAAGACTGGTTAAGACTGAACCGAGACTAGTCGAGACAGGTCGAGACTAGTCAAGGCAGGTCAAGACAGGTCGAGCCTTGGTCAAGACCATTTCAGACTACACAAAGATCATCAAGTACTGAAGCAGACTAATTAAGTAAAGTCGAGACCTAGTCGAGTACACACTTAAGTACAGTTAAGTACAGTCGAGTAAAATGTGTGCTTGATTTTACTGGTCGAGCACAAAAACTGGTCAATTCAGACTCTGAGCAGTTTGTTGTGCTCCCCATTATGAGTGGTGTCCCATAAATGAGGGACTGTTCTTAAAACAAGGGGTCATTTTACTGTTGAAAAAAAAGAAGGAAAATTTTAAAGATTTTTAATTCAAAAGTGGGAAAATTCATTACATTTGGAACAACTTTTCTAAATGAGGGGTCAAATTAATAGAGAAGATATAAGTTTAGAAACATCAAAAAATTCTTTTGACATATTTTGACCATTTAATACTTGATAGATGCATAGTTCCTGGTGAAAAGTTCCATCAAATAATATGAATACAAAGGTGCTAATTTTTTACAGTGGGTTGTAATGTTCTTCCAATGAGGGTTACCCCTCATTTGGAGTGTTGTTCCCAACCTGTTAAAGGTCCATCTTTGTGCATTATTAAAAATTGGAAATTTCCACAAACATCTAATATTCTTACACAAGCAAATAAACCCTGGTCATCTAGCTACATGTTCATCTTTTCTACCGATTTAATAACTAGAATCATGCAAACAGACTTAATAAAATGGCATGTAAGTTCATCGTACAAATATGACACCTTTTCTAGACAATCCAGATCGTGCAAAATACTTCGCTATAAATTGTAACCTTTAACTTTTTTGTCGCGCACTAAAAACCGCCATGGAAACTTTCAAAAGTTGGCGGGTATATAACAAGTCTTACTATTTTTATTTCCGATTTATGGGCATTATGTTTTCTGATCTGTCTGTCCGTCCTGCTTCAGGTTAAAGTTTATTGCCGAGATAGTTTTTGATGAAGTCGAAATCCAATCAACTTGAAACTAAGTACACATGTGTTCCTTATAATTTAATATGATCTTTCTAATTTTACTGCTAAATTACAGATTTTACCTAATTTTCACATTCACTGAACATAGAAAATGATTGTACGGATGGGCAATCCATGTACTTATGACACATTCTTGTTTGAAGAAAAAAACGTCATAACGATAATGGAACGAAGCAGACTGGGTTAGTGGGGCTGCTTTTATGGTTATTCAAGTTACCTTTTATTCACCTTCTTCCACCTCAAAGTTTTCAGCTCTTTGATTAATTTGTTGTAACCAATAACTACATTAATAAACTTGTTTAAGGGAAATCAATGCTAGCACTGTATGCAGTATTCCTATATATATCAGTCATCAAAATTGCCAAATATGAGAATACAAGGATAAATGCTGTTGATTTTCTATAAATTTCCATACATGTTCAGCATTGAATCAACACAAGGGTAAAGTTGTAAACCAATCTGTAGACATGTTCAAAGCCACAAAGAAAGATATTAAACTCATTGAACCAGAATTTACATACAAAGCTGGAGCAGATTTATGCTGATTAGAGCATAAAGCTACTAGAGTCGACTTGGTAGTTCAAATAACAGAACTGCAAAACAAACTGTGGAAATTAAACAGGTTGTAAAAGACCTACTCGGAGACAGTACCGACTCTATAGTGGCATATACTGATGGCTCTTGTCAGGGTAATCCAGGACCGTGTGGAACGGGGGCGATTTTATATTCCGAAAATAGCTTAACGAGGCCAGTAGCTAGTAGAGGATCAATACTTCTTGCCTAACTTGTAGCTATCCTTATGGTTCTGTAGCACTGTATTACATCAATTAAGGACCAGTTTTCTGAGGTCAAAATACCATCAGATAGCCAGACTGATGTAGGCATCTTGACTTTGCACTGGAAATCTTCAAACTTCATATATACACCATAACAGACATTAAAGAAAGTATGGGGACACTCTTGAGACACGGTAAACTAACAACCCTATCTTGGATTCCAGGCCATGCTAATATAGCTGGGAACGAGATAGCAGAACAGTTGGCGAAAAATGCTGCAAAGGAGACCTCATCACTAAACGAACAATATAATGTCATAACTTTGTCGGATGACAGAAGTGCAGTCAAGATGTCTACAAAACTGAAATGGCAAAGCAGATGGACAATTGATGAAACAGGAAGACACCCATATGATATGGTACCTATTGTTGGAAAAATAGTTCAACTAGATATCCCTAACACTCAAGTTGGACTAATACTATCAGAATTAAAAACAGACTACTGCAGACTAAATAAATACAGAAACCAATTAGGTCAATCCCTCACGTCATATTACGAATGCATAGAAGAAACAGAACACTACCTGATATACTGTCCAAGATAA
Organism: Mytilus galloprovincialis; assembly: GCF_965363235.1. Taxonomy (NCBI): domain Eukaryota; kingdom Metazoa; phylum Mollusca; class Bivalvia; order Mytilida; family Mytilidae; genus Mytilus; species Mytilus galloprovincialis. The sequence continues at coordinate 62,989,525 of NC_134850.1, read as the reverse complement.
CACCAAGAAGGAGAGGACTTAAAAAGACAACTGGAAATAGCTCACATCCCACTGGATATCCAATCACTACTTTCACCATCAAAGAGAGAAACATGTGAAATAACTGCACAAATTATAGGGGCATATATACTTAAATCAGGGCGTTTTCAAGAACTAGTAAGTCCTGATACCCGATCCTGCGCCTAAACTAATTTTTCAAGTACTCGCTAGAAATTACCAGGAGAGATGGTGCATCGTACGAGGAATATAAAGTATAAGAGAGACAAGTCGTGGCAATTATTGACCTTAGGATCAGGATCAGGGTTGTTTTCAGGATTAAATCACTATATTTGCAAAGTCTTATTCCACTGCATACACACGTTAGATTACTTTAGATTTATTTGAACTGTATGTACATGAAGTACATCAGTTGTTTTATCGTTATCATGAGTCCTAACCAACTTATTAAAAAAAAAAAAACGCACATACACCTAAATCTTTCTTACATTTTACGGGAAAAAATGAAAAGAAACACGAAATAAAAGTTGAGTTTAAAGAAGATTTCCGAGGAGTTTTAACAATAAATAAAATAGCATTTTATTAATTGATAAGTGTAATACGTATATAAAAATCAATTCAAACTGTAATTGAGAAAATATAATAAATTTAATATTTTGCAAGAAAAAAGTACTTAAATCTTGATTATGGTTTTCTTTATTTGACAATCCATCGATTGTATTTACATTCGGTTGAACAGCTTGTAATCACTACATACAACCATAAAATAGATCAGTCATTTCAATAAAGGACCGTGTAAAAATAATCATCACAGATAATCATTTACTTTCAGGGTCAAAATAATCTACACAAAGCCATCTTTATAATGATATTCTACGAATTAAGATTTGAGTCTAACAATTAATTCGAATACCTTTTGATCATATTAAATTCCTTCGACTTTAATGTCATCATGACTTTAGTGTGATAGTTGAGACAAATTGAAACAGAATATAATACTGTTAATATGTAATCAGTGGCGTAGGAGTAACTGGAAAGGGAGAGGGGTAAACTTTAGAAAGTGGGAAGGACAAAAAGCGATATACAGTATAATAAACAAGAAAATTGTCAGTGTCCCTTTCTTATTTTATAATATACTTTTTTAAGCCTACTCATACGTCCCTCTGTGTACATATAACTTGAAGTACAAGAGTTTATACCGCTTGTTTAGATTTCTTTTACATCGATATACCTTTTGACATGACAAATATTTGAAATAAATGAATGCCAACGATAAAGCTTTTCATTCATGCAAAACTCTTTTAAACGAACAGACACCACTTATTCCACAAAATACCTATCTACAAGTAATGACATATTACCTTTAGTTCTACTTTACCCTTCTTAATTTCTATGATATACTTTTAATCACTTTTCTTTTGTAATCGATCTGTCATATAATCTAAAAATTATTGATTATTAATAAGTGATATGCCACCATGTGTTTTTTTTTATCTTTATAATCTTTTCTCTTTTTTTGTGATTCAAGGATAAACTAATTTTATGTTTATTTTCATTTTATGCATATATTGGAATCAGTTTTTTTCATGCATTTTGTAAAATCATTTTACAGGTAAGCCTATACTGATTTTAGTTAAAATACAATTTTGATTACACAGAACCACCTATTATTTAGTTCACATACAAACAACCAGCAAAAGTTAAATTTGAAATTATACGTCAATAACATCAGACGTCAATGTAATACTTTAGTTTTAAAATGTCTTGTCGAAGTTTCGTTATGATTCCTTGGCCATGTTATTACGGGAACGTTAATATCGTCCAAGACACACTGGTTAAAAATTTAAATAAAAAAGTGTCGTCCTCTATCAAAAACAAATCGACAACAGTGTCTTCAGGAAACAAAACTTGCTCTTCCTGTGAGATTGGGAGATTTAGATAGCTATTAAACCAGGTTTAATCCACCATTTTCACATATCAAAATACCGTTACAAAGTCAGGGATATGACAGATGTCGTCCATTCGTTTGATGTGTTTGTGCTTTTGATTTTGCCATTTTTAGATAAGGAACTTTCCGTTTTAAATTTATCTCGGAGTTATGTATTTTTGCTATTTTACTTTTCCCTAGTTTTTGGATAAAATGGTTCAAACAGGAAAAACCTGATAAAAATCTCTTGGTTTTTATTTAAAAATATGTATGAGCTTAATACAAAAATTTATGATAAAAGAGATGATTTTTCATTTCCTATTGTTAATTATCCATTTTTAGATGGTGACGTTCCCTTGTCACCATCTTATGGTGTTTATATATCTCAACTTGTACGTTTCGCTCGTGTATGTAACAATGTATTAGATTTTAGCGAGAGAAATTTATGTATTACTGAAAAATTATTACACCAGGGTTTTCGATATCACAAACTGGTGAAAACATTTACTAAATTTTATCACCGGTATAAGGAAATAATTCGTAAATATAACTCAACATGCAGACATCTTATACGTTCAGGTATTTCACATCCAAAATTTTTTGGAAATATTCTTTATAAAGCACAAAAATGTCAGTATTCTCCTCAGAAACTAACAAAACCTTTAAATAGACTTATTAAAAGGGGATATAGTTACGATACTGTTGTCAGGTCATTAAAGATTGCATATTTTGGCTTTAACATTGATTCACTGATAGGGTCTTTGCATCAGAACTAAACACATTTATTTCTAAAAAAACAGTTGTTGGCATGACACGGGTTATGTTCTTCTCATATATTTTATGATAGTATGATACTAAACCCCTAAAGGGAGGGATTGTACCTGATATTCATATGATGAAGACATAATCTTTCAATCAGTTTAATTGAGGTCTGGAGCTGGCATGTCAGTTAACTGCTAGTAGTCTGTTGTTATTTATGTATTATTGTCATTTTATTTATTTTCTTTTGTTACATCTTTTGACATCGGACTCGGACTTCTCTTGAACTGAATTTTAATGTGCGTATTGTTATTCTTTTACTTTTCTACATTGGCTAGAGGTATAGGGGGAGGGTTGAGATCTCATAAACATGTTTAACCCCGCCGCAATTTTGCGCCTGTCCCAAGTCAGGAGCCTCTGGCCTTTGTTAGTCTTGTATGATTTTAAATTTTAGTTTCTTGTGTATAATTCGGAGTTTAGTATGACGTCCATTATCACTGTACTATTATGCATATTTTAGGGGCCAGCTGAAGGACACCTACGGGTGCGGGAATTCTCGCTACATTGAAGACCCATTGGTTGCCTTCGGCTGTTGTTTGCTCTATGGTCGGGTGGTTGTCGCTTTGACATATTCACCATTTCCTTTCTCAATTTTATGAATGTTGTGGATACTTGAAAATTATCCCAGAAATAAATACAAAAGTATATACCTCGCTTTTTTCCAGAATAAGAAACAAACTTCAAAAATTTCAAAGCGGTTTCTGTTTTTGCTAGCCGACAAAGTAGTCAACAATGTGGTGGTGGTATGCCGTAAATACTCCAAGACTTTCTTAAGAATGAAATTTTAAATTCATCTACATTCAGGTCTGTGTGCTCCACGAAGAGTCATATAGTCACCAAATATTTAGTAACCACATCACAGCTTTAAGTATCTTCTGAATATTTGAATAAAATGAAAACAACACGTTTAAAAATTTCATTGAATCCGAAGCGTTTTTCTGGATTTCCCTTCATCAGAAATGCTCAAAGCCAAACATTTGAAACCAGAGGACGTATAAGTACCGAAACCGTTAAAGAGCTATATAACAAAAATACCTAAATTGATAGCCAAATTCATCTAAAGTCAACTTTACATGAGGGAGCTGAAACCTTAGTTTCTTAATAACTTAAAAATTTATAAACGGACAATTTTAGAAAAGTTTGTTAAATCCTGTCAGTATCGAAGTACTGACTACTTAGCTGATGATACCCTTGTGGACTAAGGTGCCTTCTATGTATCGGTTAACAAAACTACATAAAATAAACCAGTAAAACATCGTTTTATCTCAGCCTCTAGTAAATGCTCTAATACTAATCTTTCAGTGATTTGGACTAGTCACTTAACTACTATCAAAGAACTTATTATGTCTTGTAAAAGAATATGTGAAAATAGTGGATTTAATTGTTTTGGAGTGTAAAAAAGTTCTTTGATGAACTACGTGCTTTAGATGGCCCTTTTAATTTTGTTGACACATTTGATTTTGTACACTACACGTCCACACAATCTTATCAAACAAAAGTTTTCCTACATTATTAAATAATCGTTGGTAAATCTGAATGTAAATAAATGTCATGCAACTCTTTTAAAGCCGTATTCTCTAATGAGAAAGGCAAATATGCTAGATATAATTACTTGAGATGTGATGACATTATTATAGCTGTTTATTTTCTCCTTGATACAATTATATATACATTCGGCAACAAACTTCATCGACGAGTTGTCGGTATTCATATGAGCAACAATTGCACCCCTTCAAAAGGTCGGGAACACTCCCTTACGTTCGTAAAAAGGCGAAGTCTTAGATTTGTTAAAGATCTGATGAAAGTACAAAAGTTTCTAAGATTTCACAAAATTTATTTTATGATATTGTACCTTCTTTTATGATTAAAAAGTAATTTAAATCGAGGAAAAGAATGTGTTTATTTCTTTGTCTTAAACAACAAGGAATATTTATCAGTCGGAGCCAATTATAGCCGATAATACGGTATGGATATTTCTCATTGTTGAAGGCATTACAGATGCCTATCAATACTTACATCCACTTCATTTGAGCTTAGGCTTTGAGATTGGGCAATCATACCACCTCTCCTTATTTTTGTCTGCAAACATTTTTCAGAAAGTTTGCTTTTCCATTATGAAATATATCTACTAACGTCTGTTGAACACTAATAAAATTGAGAAAGGAAATGGTGAATATGTCAAAGCGACAACCACCCGACCATAGAGCAAACAACAGCCGAAGGCAACCAATGGGTCTTCAATGTAGCGAGAATTCCCGCACCCGTAGGTGTCCTTCAGCTGGCCCCTAAAATATGCATAATAGTACAGTGATAATGGACGTCATACTAAACTCCGAATTATACACAAGAAACTAAAATTTAAAATCATACAAGACTAACAAAAGCCAGAGGCTCCTGACTTGGGACAGGCGCAAAATTGCGGCGGGGTTAAACATGTTTATGAGATCTCAACCCTCCCCCTATACCTCTAGCCAATATAGAAAAGTAAAACAATAACAATACGCACATTAAAATTCAGTTCAAGAGAAGTCCGAGTCTGATGTCAAAAGATGTAACAAAAGAAAATAAATAAAATGACAATAATACATAAATAACAACAGAATACTAGCAGTTAACTGACATGCCAGCTCCAGACCTCAATTAAACTGATTGAAAGATTATGTCTTCATCATATGAATATCAGGTACAATCCCTCCCGTTAGGGGTTTAGTATCATACTATCATAAGTATTTTTTTCATTTTGAGAATTTAAAAGGTATAGAACATGCACAAAACCTATATCATTCATCATATTTCATCGAAACTAAAGAAGAACTTTTTAAATTCTTGTCTGACATGTTAACAAAATCTAAAGGTATAATTGATTGTTGACATATTTCTGTATTTGGGACTTTCAAACTGGTCATTTTGTTCTGAAGGTAATGAAGCAGCAACTGTAGTGTCATTTTGTTTTTCGTCTTTGCAAAGTTCGTTTTTTGTCTCGCCTTGACGGAGTCAAAAGGCGAGACATAGATATGCTGTTTCCGGTGTCGGCGGAGCCTACGGCGGCGATGGCGTCAATAATGTATTAGTTTGTGATTAGCTCTAGTTTATGGTGCCCCTTTATTCATGGTCTATTGAATTCGAAACTTTTGCTTATTTCACATGGATTAGTTAGTGATTAGGTCAGTTTATGTGGAACCACAAGTGATAGGTCAATGGTGTTTGGTATGCAGTTGTATAAGCATTGGCATATCTCATTTCCATGGAGATAATTTGGCTCCACCCCTCGGTCATGGTCTATTGACTTTGAAAATGTTTCAAAGTGATCAGTCTTATTTTGTGATTAGGCCATTTCAAGGGGAATCATTAGTGGAAGGCCAATGTTAACTAATTGGTATTCAGTTGTATAAGCATTTGCACATCTCATTTCCATGGAAAATAGTTGGCCTCGCTCCTCAATCCACAGTCTAATGACTTTGAAACTTATCTTAGTTTACATGTATTAGTTTGTGATTAGATCAGTTTAAGATGAACTGCTAATGTTAAGTCAATGATATTTGGTATTTATATTTATTGACATCTGCAAGTATTGTTTCCATGGATTTTTTTATTAGCCCCACCCCCTCTTCATGGTTCAATGACTGAAACCTTTTCATAGTTTACAAGTTAACGTTTGTATTTAGGTTTGGGAACGACTTATAATAAGTCAATGTTATTTGGTATGCAGTTATATTATCATTGGCACATTTTATTTACATGGAGATTGTTGAGCCGTGTTACTCAGTCATGGTTCATTGACTTTGAATATTTTCATAACTTGTGTAAGATGTTAAAGTATTGCTATTTTGATTTCAACATTTGCAGAATCAAAATTACAAAAAGGCGAGACATATCTCTGTGATAACAGTTTATTTTCTGATAGAGACATTGGATTTTTTAACGGACTCGTACATTACTGTACCTATTTAATGATGTTATCCATTTTATGTGCGTCAAGGTGGTAGCATTGATATATTTTGTGAAAATTGCAGCGTTGGAAATAAAGCTATTATATTTCTTTTATTTATTGGATACATTTCTTCTTCTTTTGTATATTAAATAAAGCCGTTGTTGGTGTTGTTTTTGCGTGTTTTTTTTATATTGTTTTACACAGGTTATTTTTGGTCCTTTATAGCTTTCTTTTCAGCATTGAACCTAAATGAAATTGCTTACTTTAAAAGATTGTGTCTTGGATGGAGAGATACCTCATTTGGCACTCATATATGGAACGCCGGAACTGTCTTATAGTGTAAATATTTAATGTGTTTTGTCGATTTGCCTTTACGTCCTGTCATTTCTTCTTTATGTTATGTGCAGATGCCTTTATTTCCTGACACGGCATCTCTTTGTTATGTAAAATTAGTAATTTGTATGGTCAAACAATTGTATGATATGTCATTGCTAAACTTTGTTGTGTAAAATATGCATTACATTATGCTGTAACTACTTTATATTCTGTGAATAGTTCGAAACTTTATGATCAACCACCTTTTCATTCTCTTATATTTTATCTATGCTGTGTCTATTCTTCTTTTACGTAAGTCAGTTAATAATTGCGTCCTGTCGCAAGTGTTATTGTTATGTCAAATGTTCTAAAGCTTTTGTTTTGATACACCTTTGTTCTATGTAAATCTCATGATATTATAGTATTTTGGCATTATGTTTTGTTTATACATATGTATCGCCAGTGAAAAACCCAATACATCATGGTATAATTCATATGCGTTTTGCCGAACAATTGATACTCTCTGTGAGCATTCATTACGTCATGTGCAAATGCCTTTTACATTATGTGCAAACAACTAATACGTTTTGTGCAAACCTCGTTTACCTTATGTGTAAACATCGTTCACCCTGTGTGCAAACATCGTTTACCCTGTGTGCAAACATCGTTTACCCTGTGTGCAAACATCGTTTACCTTATGTGCAAACACCTTTTACGTTATGTGCAAATACCTATTAAGTTATGTATAAAAACTACATCATTATGTGCAAACACTATTACGTTATGTGCAAATACCGCTTACATTATGTGCAAACACCATGTAAGTTATGTGCAAATGCCTATTACATTATGTCCAAACATCTATTACATTATGTGCAAACACCTATTAGAGATTTCCAATAAAATGACTTTACTCGACATAACCGACTTAATTCAACGTATTTAGTCCTACTGTATTGAAGCATGACGGAGGGGAGCATACACTGCATGCATGTTTTGCTCTTTGAACAAGCATTGTTTGCTGGAATATACCGTCAGTAAAAATCAACCCCAACTAATTATTCACTCTTTAAATATTTTGTCATTAAACTTTGAATGATTTTATTGACACAAATAATATAATGGAACAAGTAAATTAGCAACTTGTAATCAAACACACCCATCATTTCTTGTCATTTCACTTGACCCATATTTTAGTTCTTCTCAAATTATGAATTTTAAAAACTACCAAGACGAAATTTAGCACGCAAATATTAAAATAACGAATTCCGAAGCGAGAAGGTTGCCTTTTTATTGTTTTAAAAAGATTTGACGTTTAAAGTAAATTCCAACACACCCGAATGTAAAAGGTGTACTTGACTTTTAAAAAAAAATATTTTTTTATAATTTAACTGAAGATAATTTGATGTGGGCAGAAATTCATATCAATGATATATTTTTCAAAAGTACTTTTTCGTCTTTACCTATACCAAATTATGGGGCGAGGTTTTTGTTTAAGTATACCTAAACTTGCATCCGAGGATACAGGGGTAGAGGGCGTACTCCCCCTTTTCGATCGCTAAATAAGTTTTAAAATCCATATCATTTCTAGCGTATAATTGTCCAAATTGATTTTTGCATCGCTCCGCTCGTCAGTATAAATTCTATTATAGAAAACTACACCCTCTTTCAAATATCTTGGATCCGGCCATGATCACAAATTGTATTGCACGAAAAAAAACATTAAATGATTGTCGTTTGACTTTGATAAATACTTTTTAAAAACAACAATGTCTGAACATTAGGCATCTCGCATGTAATTTAAAAGTTTAAGACTACATACTGAATTGGATTTTTTTCCCGTGATTTAGTAGCTCACTGAACACAGACATGTGAAACTGACGTGTAATCTAATGGACACATGGGCAATACATAAAATCTGCTAAACAGTTATGACCACTAATGGTCCTCTGTACTTTTGACATGACAAAAGGTCTCGCTTTTCTAGACTGTCTATGAATGTTTTATTCTTAATTTGTGATGTACAAAAAACAAGATGTAGTATGATCGATTCGTCAATAAGACAACTCTTCACAAGAGACCAAATTACACAGAAATTTTAACAACTATAGTCCAACGAAGGGCTTTCAACAATGAGAAAAGTCCATACAGCATAGTCAGCTATAAGAGGCCACAAAATGACAAATGTAAAACAACTAAAACTATCAGCCAAATTAATGTTAAAAAAAATCAATGAAAACACAACAACAAACGATAAGCACTGAATTAAAGGTTCCTGACTTGGGACAGTCACATCCATACTAGGACAATGGTGTAACAGTACGACATAGTTGATCAATATTATAAACGGGATAATTATTTTTTGTAGTTGTTTTTAAGATAGTGTTCAGCAGCTGTGGATACTATCATTTCGGTACATGGAGCTTATTTGGAAATACTAGAAATGGCTAGCTGTTTTTATGCTTCGTTTCAGTCTCACGAGTCAATTCCTTTCTATATATATATCTGTTTTAATTGTGACAAGATCATTTGATAAACGATCTCCATTGGCTTTAATTTGGATATTTATAAAAACTATGTATCATAGAGATGCATGCGTAAAATAAGGTCTCGACATAATCTGGCTAAAATATTAGATACGAATTAAGCCTCACGTTATACTTACGACGAAGAAGCCTACAGCTATATATAATACATGTACTTACGACGAAGATTAAGCCTCAAGCTATAGTACTTATGATGATGATGATACTGATGTATGTCTTATATCCAGCGACAAATATTACATATATATTGAGGATGATGAAAATTAATTATAATGATTAATACATATACCTTTTTTAACATGCCCGACAATTAAGAGTCGCATTTTCATATGCTAGGTAACAAGAGAGTGTAACCACTATCAAGACACATTAGTCTTTTTACGAGTAAACCAATACCTGCTCTTGCTCGTGAATGCATCATGCTTGGTGGAGAAGCCGTAAAATACAGTCTTAAAGTCATTCGATCAGGGGGTCCAACAAAATAATTGAATTTGTATTCGAGGCTAGCCTGCTACCAGTCAATCCAATATATAAGTATATAATCATGAATATAAATTATTTTTTTCAGTCGTGTAACACCTTCACTGGTGATCCTGTCATTGGATCTGTCGCATAGTTGTCACTTTTATATATATATATACCTCCAAAGCGAGACAAAAATTGAAACTCAATCAATATATGCGATAGCTTTAGAATCTACTTCTAATCGGATGAATACGAGTAAAAAGAAAATTCCCGTAAAGACTGAAGTGACATTATAGTTGTCTCAAAAATGTAACAACTATGTAAATAGACATTCTCATCCACTTTTAATCAGAAATACTTGGGTACAGGGTATTTTTAGCCAATTACTATGTACTATGATAAGTTGATAGTTTACTATCCACAGTGGTCAATGCAGATTATTAGTCATCACTTGCTAATCGAGTACACCTTCCAAATTACAATCCATATAACGAATTGGTGTACACATTTATTTACACACATTATTATCAACTACAATTTTCTTTTTTTAATGTTCGTTGACTTTCATTTGAAAGAAAAGTATATGTCAACTATTGAAATTTAAATAGTTGACATATACTTTTCTTTCAAATGAAAGTCAACGAATTCGTTAGTACATGACCTGTATTAATGGTTTTTTTTTAAATTCAGTTCCCGTTGACGTACGTTTTTCCTGTTGAATTTTTTTTTAGAAGTTGTAAATTGAGGAGATTAAGTGTAGAAGAAGAGAACGTTTGAAATAATACTTAATAAAGTAAGATGCAATCTTCATTTCGGGGTTTTCTTCGAGTCCGCGTTTCAATAATTGTAAAAATCAAAGACAATGGTTAAGATTTAAACAACTTATGCTCAAATATCAGGTGTAAATTGTAAACAATATATGTACATTGTCAAAAATATAAAATGTATTAGTTCTCGCTGCAAAACAGGGGAAAATTCGGTAAGCCTCGCTTTTCGTCCTGTTTCTAAAGCTCGTAGTAAAAAATTTCACGTTTACCGACAAAGTACATTTATAATCAATACATTATTCCACAGTTGTTGATATATATAAAAGAAGATGTGGTATGATTGCCAATGAGACAACTATCCACAAAAGACCAAAATGACACAGACATTAAAACATCTATAGGTCACCGTACGGCCTGTTGCTATACATTCATCTTTTTGTTCAATATTTCAACGAATGTCGTCGTATAAACTAGAAACATCAACCTATTTTCCGAACGGAGAGTCATAAATTCAATGAATATTATTGCGGGATATACGGTATAAACGGTAAGCTTCGATGCGTTTAGTAATGAACGCGAATGGTTCGATAAATATAGCTAAATACACAATTAAGCCAAATGTTCATAATAGGGATTTACTGTACATCATTATTTAAGAAATTTTCTGTTAAAAAATATAAAATTTCATACAAATATATTCTTTTGGATCTAAATGTTATCATTCTAAAATATGTTTTGACAGTTTCCGTTAAATATTGCCATTTTTAGATATATCGGTCCCCCTTTTCTCGGCTACTGTTAAAGCGAAACGTTTTTTTTTTTATTAATAGGTAGTGAGGCATGAAGTTCATATGATTCAATCCAAATTATCCTCAAAGTGCGTTAACAATCTTGAATTGATGCAATCTTGTTCGCCTTGAAATCGACGTAACATATTTAGTCAAAATTCTTAAAATAAAATCACCTATATAACGAAAAGAAAACTGTGAAGACTTTAACACGAAAGGGAAGGCTTAAATTCTTTTGTAATTTTCCTGCTACCATTTATAAATTAAGAAAGTCATGTTTTGTAGTGTTGGAATTTCGGAACCCTCTTATTCATCCGTTTAAAGCACCATGAAACAATTGCCAGCTTACTCCCAGTTTTCAAAAATCTTTAAATGTGCAGTATGTCATTGATACGGTTTGAGTTCTCAAAATGAATCAAGATAAAATAAAAATAACAAGACATTTATAAAAAATATAAAACCCTTGTTATGTTTTATCAATTTTTGAGAACATCTTTAGGTTGAAGATATTAATCAAAGTACTGAAGTACTGAACATCGGATGACCGCAAGTTCTAGTGGACGGTCACAAGCACTTGTCTAAGAAAACCAAATCACATCTCTTTACCTGAAAGTGACGTTAAAGTACAGATATATATTTTTTCTGTGCGTGGAGGATAAATTCAACCTCATCGTAGAAGTGATACAAATCAGTAAACTCTGGGTTTTTTTTGTTATACATTATTTTAATATTTGTAAATTACAGTTATAGGTATATATAATTTTTATCCATTTGTATATCATTATATTGCACTATATTAATTATAGTGCTGTACAAGTGTATGGTGGACACTCTGCTGTAATAATTCGATTTTTCTGATAGATTGAATTTGAGTGGGCATTCATTTTTTCCAGCAAAACATTCAATGTCCCACGCAGAGAGAAGGAACAAAGACAGATAACTCTGCATGGGAGATTGCAAACGTTCTTATAAATATTAAAGATTTTTTACTTTATTTATGTTTCTAACGAGTTTAACGACATTTTCATATCATTAATTTATGTTCAAAAAAATATATTTTTAGGAGTATCCATTTGAAATGAATTAAGAACAAGTGATAAGGAATGTAATTTTGCACTCGCGTATTTATTATTATCATGTTTATAGATCGGTTACAATCTCAAAACGAAGGTTACGTAATGGTAATTTTGGGCGACAGCAATACACATTAATGCCCTCACGGTCATCCGATGTAAAATGAATAGAGAAGTTGTTCATTAAGATATCATTAGATAAACAAACACACGGACCTATTTTTTTTCTCTCTTTTTGATTTCCTATTCCATGACCAGTGGCGGAACCAGAATTTTGAAAAGAATGGATCTGCGTTTGTTGGTTCTGTAAGCAGTTTGATTAAGAGGGGACTCTGGGCTCAGTTTTGCCACAACTCCCTGCTGCTTCAAAAAAACAAATACAAGATAAGAGGTGGCGGGAAAATATCTTCGTTCTCGGTCAATAACATCTGAATAGACACATATATAATGTGTTGACCTTGTCAAAAGTCTATAATTCATAAGTGTAATTCGGCGCCTTCTAAAACCATATGTTATGAATATGTATGCAAGATATGGCGACCTATGAAATGACCCGCTTGGTGCAGACGAAAGAGAACATTACATAAATAAGGCCGTTAGTGCTCTCGTTTGAATTGGTTTACATAATCTTTTCGGGGCTTTTTATTGTTGACTATGCGATATGGGCTTTGCTCATTGTTGAAGGCCGTACGGTGATCTAAAGTTGTTAATTTCTGTGTCATTTTGGTCTTTTATGGAGAGTTGTCTCATTGGCAATAATACCACGTCTTCTTTTTTAAATCAACTTATTTTCCGTTCACATTTTCCGTAAAGAAATGAGGTTGCATTTTGTTTTTTACATGTAGCTTTTTTTGCTTCGAATAACAGGACAGAGTTTTAGTTTCAGTCTATATACACGCCATCTTGAAATAATAAATTGTCACATATAAATTCTGTTTGTTTGCTTTATGATGTGGCTGATATTTAGCAACAACTAGTGGCTTAATGCGATAAATAATTACAAACTGTTCTCTTCTGAGGATATTAAGCCATCAAATGCCGGAAATTTAACTATGTGTATTATATTTCAGATCAAATGTTATTAATTCATGGTCGTTTTATTATGCATATATATTACACTCTGAAATTGAAAATTGAAATATCAATCATTAATAAGTGTTTATATGCCTTGCTAACCTGCAATATGCACGATTTGTTTGCTAAAAATGTTCCTGTACAATGTTTTCAAAAATGCATTAAATGTATTTTATGACTTTTGTCAATCTAGGCATACCTCCAGAGAGACACACCTCGAGAATCGTGTCTATATATTTGTAAATATTTTAATTTTCAACAAGTAAAGTGAACAAAATATAAAAAGAATGGATGTATAACGCACACTCTTTAAATAGAACAAAAAACTAAATATTTATATAACATTTTTATATCAATCAATATATAAAAATACTACATTTCCAATACTAAATCAACATCCCGATGCACATATATAACCTTCAGTTCACATTCAGCATCCAATGGATATTACCTTGAAAAAGAATACAACGAAGTAATTCAGAGCTTTTTAGAAAGCTAAAACTTATAATTTTCTTAATTTTCAAAGTGTATATCACTGATGCGTTTTGTTTTAATCTATGTCAAAAAAGCGTTTACCAGAACTTAATAGGTGTTTGCACATAACGTAATTGGTGTTTGAACATAACGTAATAAGTGTTTGCACATAACGTAATAGATGTTTGGACATAATGTAATAGGCATTTGCACATAACTTACATGGTGTTTGCACATAATGTAAGCGGTGTTTGCACATAACGCAATAGGTCTTTGCACATAAGGTAAACTATGTTTGCACATAGGGTAAACGATGTTTGCACATAAGGGGAACGATGTTTGCTCATAAGATAAACGAGAATTGCACAAAACGTATAAGTTGTTTGCACATAATGTAAATGGCATTTGCACATGACGTAATGAATGCTCACAGAGAGTATCAATTGTTCGGCAAAACGCATAGGAACTATACCATGATGTGTTGTGTTTTTCACTGGAGATACATATGTATTAACACAACATAACGCCAAAAGACTATAATATCATGAGGTTTACATAGAACAAAGGTGTATCAAAACAAAACCTTTAGAACATTCGGCATAACAATAACACTTGAGGCAGGACGCAATTTTTAACTGACTTACGTAAAAGAAGAATAGACAGAACATAGGTAAAATATGAGAGAATGTAAAGGTGGTTGATCATAAAGTTTCGAAGTATTCACAGAATATATAGTAGTAAAAGCATGATGTAATGCCTATTGTACACAACAAAGTTTAGCAATGACATATAATACTACTGTTTGAACAAACAAATAACTAATTTGACATAACACAGAGATGCCGTGTCAAGAAATACAGACATTTGCACATAATATAAAGAAGAAACGACAGGACGTAAAGACAAAGTGACAGAACACATTAAATATTTACACTATAAGACAGTTCCGACGTTTCATACTCATATCTCATCTTCGTATTTCTGTATACAAGGCACGTTTTATCAAAAAACTAATAAGAAATATGAAACCCACTATGATCCAGAGGATTTAAAAACACGGAGATATTGCGTATACGTCAATAGGACAGCAGCCGAACGATAAGAATACCTCTGAGGTATATTTTGGGATCAAATTAGCTACAGACGGACATTACCGAAATATGAGACTACACAAAGTATGTTAAGCTATTTACGTCCCGCTTTAATAACCTTTATTTTTACTGAATATGGTAGTGCTCGTACTTTTAGTACAGGTCCTGATGAAAAAGTTTACTCATCCAGTACAGAAAGAAACGTTTCAGTACCAGTTTTCAGGTTTTACGAGGCAGAAATGCGTTTGGAATGACATTATACAGGTTTAAAAGAATTCAAAAGTTGTTCATACTAGACAGTGGTGAATTTATAAAAAAAACAAATCACTGTTTCACGCCGCGAAGTAATTGCGCAAGAACAAGTAGGTGCATTTGCATATCATATTTTCATATTGAATTACAAACATTTTTGATATAGATGCAAATTCATTGAGTGTGAATTAGTAGTAGTTATATCTCATGACGAGTTAAAAAGAACTTTGTTGTATTTCAGATTAAACAAGTACCCAGTTTGATAGTTAATGGTATGATGACTCGACGCCCCTTTCTAATGATCATAACTTGGTGTGGTATTTTCACCATCTTGAATCTTCTGCTTATGTTTAATGGTAAATTATATCTTATTTTATTCCAAAGGAGTTCATTCGTGCGATTGCCAGACATACATCTGGAGGCACATCTTGGGGATGTGTACCACTATATATGTATATGTACCAATTATAAAGTTAAAGATTTAAGGGGGAAGTTCATACCTCCTTATTATTTAAAATATCCAAATGTTAAAAAAGTACTGGGCATGCTTAAATATTGTAATAATAATGTGCTGTGTAAGCTGTCAATTTTTATTCAAAAGGTAGAAAAGATGCTTTTCTGATTTAAAACTGCAATAAACAAAGATTTATCTCTGAAGATGTATAATTTAAAAATGTATTCTGTTTGTATTATGAAATATGTTGTGATTTATATTGTGCATAATATGCTCCTGTTACGCAGTCTTCTGCGGCTGAGTTTTCTTTAATAAACTATGAAACATAATATATTATATCTCGATAAAACACATTACACTCATTACTGCGCGTGCTTTTAGTGACAACATGTCTGAAATGCGTAAGAATATTTAAACATGTTTAAACAAGATAGACAAAAAGTTGGATCAAATCTGTTATATTCCTGTTATTGCATTGTTACACGCAAATGCGAATGCAGAAAACACATTTGTTTTTTTAAAGGTGGGAATACTGTTTCAAAAGTATATATAACCATAAGAAGGAGTGACATGGTTTCAAATGGGACAACTCTCTCCACTACACGGCCGACACTCGGCTAACCGAGAGTTTGGTCGGTTAATCTATATTGAGTATGCGGCTATATCGGCGGTTGGTCTGTTAATCGGGTTGGCTAAAGTCTGTTAATCAGGTGTTATCGAGAAAATCATTGAAATTTCAGCATGTTTCACTGTATAACTTTTTAAATATATGTTTATCATAAAAAATATTCATGTCTAACAAAACAATTCAATGTACTGAATCCAGTGGTGTAATTATTATTTTTCTAGCTTCAATGTACGATCTATAAAATGAAAAGGCGGGTTACTCATCAATAAATTTATACACATTTTACACACACAAACTGTACACAAAATGACACGTTGGTTGAATTTACGTGCATGCAATATTTTAAACATCGAAAAAAGACAGGCATTATGTTTGTTAACCATACTGAAATCATTGTGTGAAAAATCTTCACGAAAATCTGTATTTTGGTGACATAAATCAATCTTTAATTAAAACCTGGTCTGTTAATGGGTCGGATGTATAAAACCCGGTCTGTTAATTGGTCTGTTAAGAGTTATGAATGGCAATAAAAGTATAATTTTATTGCTATATATAGGGTGTTATCGGATCAAATTGGTGGGCTCAAGACGAGCGGCTAAAATATACGGAAACAACACATGAGCAATGAAACATAAAATATACGGAAACAACACATGAACCAGTGGCGGATCCAGGGGGGGGGGGGGTGTCCGGGGGTTGGAACCCCCCTTTTTTTTGCCGAACAATGCATTTGAATGGGAGCATATAGTTGGAACCCCCCCCCCTTTTTACTCTGGATTGGGACCCCCCCCCCCTTTTTTTAAATGGCTGGATCCGCCACTGTGAACAATTTAAACAATGGAAATAGAAAATTGATAAAAACGGTTTCAAAAAGTGTTATATTAAAGTAATGTTAATTTCATCCAAGAATGGTCGCATATGTCATGTGGATTCTGTTTAATTGTCATGCATGACACCAACTTGTCATTTACATTGGTAACCAGTATATAAATCAGAGATAAACGTCGTAATGTAACTAAACATCAGTAAGTAAAATATATTGGGATGCTAAAATATAAAGAATAGAGAAAGAATAATGAGTAAGATAAATAAAAGGTAAAAGGAAAAAACGTCACGGAAGAAACGTGACATAACAATTTAAAGAATACAGAAATAAACAACACCTCCAATCCGAACCCTCATGGTATACACGATAATCTGGATGGAGTAGAGAATATAGAATAATAGATAAGGACAATAGAGAGTGATGCATTGCTAAAAAAGAGAGAAAAAATAATAATTGTTTAAGAATACACACATGAAACACCCCTGGGTGTTGAAACAGTAACGGATTGCGATGTGCTAATATTGGTGACAAATGCTAGAAGTTTACATGCGGACAACTGCCGTTCTCCTCTACACTTATGAAGAAAGGAACTAAACGGAATAAAATGTATTAAAACTTAAGATGACCAAATGTAGCTGCATTCGCTCCTTTCCATTTACTTCTTGAGAATGACTAACATTGCCTTTGTAAAATTTTAAAATCGTTTGTATGCACATTGAACGACAAATTTATGTGACGTATAAAATTTTCTGATGTCAGACACTCAAATCAACGAATGTGTTCGTAGATAGTAGATGTTTTTGTGTTCTGTTAAATTGTTCCTTTTAAAATTGTTATACGATGATGACTGATGTACCCATATTTTGACTATTTTATTTATTGTGTCTGTTTATTTAACGCCATCAATGTAAATATCACGGAATTTTATGAGACTGTCATTAAAGTGAGAGGGTTAGCGCTATAGAACTAGGTTTAATCCACCATTTTCTACATTTGAAAATGCCTGTACCAAGTCAGGAATATGACAGTTCTTGTCCATTCGTTTTTGATACGTTTTGTTATTTCATTTTGCCATGTGATTATGGACTTTACGAATTGATTTTCCTCTAAGTTCAGTATTTTTGTGATTTTACTTTTTTTTGTAAACAACATATGATTAAGCAATAGAAATAAAGAACCAATTGGAGGATGCTTACGAATTAGGGTTTTTCGTCCAGTGACAAATATCATGTGCATATGAGAATGACAACACATTATATGCACTGGACAGATGTACAGTTTATATTTATTATACCGGTACCCTGTGTTGTATTAGAAAGACACTTTCAGTCGTTTTTGAGAACGTGCTACTTTGAACAGACACAAAAATTGAGGCTAATTGAAAACATTAATAATAAATTCATGCATATTCCTGCGGCCAATTTATATCACGCTATATTGAAGTGACACCCTTCAATAAAATGCAAAGAAAGTCAAATAAAAATGCTCTTACTAGTAAATCACAACCGAAATGAATGACAGACGGACATTTTTTACAAAACTTAATGAACAATTGCAATCAAGATATTTGAGGTTTGCGTTACAATGCAAATATAGGAAGAAAAATTAAAAAAAAAAATATGTGGCGCTAATTCGCTTCCGTAGGATACTGTTGCACCGTATTATCATTTTTTTTGTATTACTTAGGAACATCTCATTCTTAACTTTTTCTATGGGAAAATATAAAGGTAGCAAAAATAACTGTGGCTAAAAACTCTTAACTGACACAATTTCAATTGTCCAACCCATTAACAGACTTTATTCCCATAATTTTCACTAAAACGTGGTAATATTCACGTTATATTACAATTATGAAATATTCACCAATGCAAATTTATTTTTTAGACCCAAAGTACTGTTTTGTGTCCTTTAAATGATATCTAAAATTGTTTGTTTCGACTTTTATTAAAAAATTCCTATGCGTATAAGCATAAATACTACATACTTGCGCGACGCCTTTTAATTTTACTGAAAACTGCGTAGACTATGAAATGTTTTTACAAGTGGAAAATGTTCTATGTTAGATATCATTTTGTCAGACACTTTTCTTTTTTTAATTTGGTTCTTATAATATGCGAAAAATCTGTATATTTGATACAGTTTAACATTAAATTGTGCGTTTTACTCTTAACAGACGTATAACCAACCCGATTAACAGACCAATCTCCCATATAGCCGCATACTCAATATAGATTAACCGACCAATCTCTCGGTTAGCCGAGTGTCGGCCGTGCACTAGAAACAACATGACATAGAATTTAATGTTTATAGGTCACTTTCAATATTGTGAAAAACCCGGGTTTTTTTAACATTTAAAAGTAAATTCACTCACGTGCTGGTCGTCATGTTACTTTCTTCTAAAGAAAATAAAATTGAGAAACATGATTATAAGTCGTATTCTTTGAGTCGCATTTGAAAGAGAAACTTTAAGAACGGGTTTGCTTTCGGCACGGTGAGCATTTCTGTTGTCTTCTCAAACAGAATTTAAACGGTCAACCAAATACGTTTTGCGTAAAACGTCTGAACATCACACATTTCAATTTACCCCTTTAGGCCTAATAGATTCATTGTGAACAGTAAAATTCTACCAAGGGATTCAAGATAGGACAATCAAACCCAGAAATATCGTATCAACAGGTACATGTACATATACTTTATATGCAGGTAATGTTCACAAAATGCTACGCCACCTTCATTATACAAACAAAGAAACAGGTAGGCGAGCAGAATGCCCCTGGAATACCAATTATTTATCGCAAACGTCCTTCAAACTATCATATATGTAGTCAATAGTTTTCTTCAAACTATCATATATGTAGTCAATAGTTTTATTATCTGAATCAGCATGGTTGGTTTATAACAATAATTTGTCTCTTTCTTAAACACCATACTTGTATCTACAATGATCATCAGCGTAATGAAGCAAAGTTGAAGAAAATAAATAATTTTGAATACGGAAAACGTGTGGAAACAATACAGACTTTCATTATGTCATTGTACGAATTTAGAGGCTTACATTGTGAGTGCTCTAACATAATTTTCTAGTATCCACACCTAATTCACACACGCCTTAAGTAGATTATTATATCACAGTACTCCGAAAGTCGTTTTTGCTCGCTGGTACAGTTTTTGTTTATAAAAAGAAAAGAGGTTTGCAGAAAAGGATAATAGACCCATCATCTAAACGTTTTTTATAAGCATACGTATCAGTAGAGTGAAGATAGTCCTTGTACCTTATCTTGAACTTTCTAAAGAATATAATACTTGACTTAACTAGATCTATTGGTTATCAATTATTTTATAGCCTTCACAAGTAGACTGCTTTAAAAATTCTGCTGGTTCTGTGTTACTGTACTGAATTTGCATGATATATTTGATACAGGATGTAAATAAAGCGATAATAGATAAATCAGTAAATCAGTAAATTAATCTATTATTTAAGCTCATCCTTTTCACGTTATATGTATTTCTTCCGCTAACTTATCTTTTGTATATAATTACTTCTTGCTCAAATCTTGTTCTACTTTTTTCAGATATACAAATCAAGGAGAAGGATACACTGCTATATCTTAGTAATATCAATATCACTACAAACAAGTACTCTCAAGTAGTGAAATATAAAGACGGTACAAATGAGGTTAGAATTATATGTGATGTAGAACATGGGGTTCTCTCAAGTAGTGAAATATAAAAACGGTACAAATGAGGTTAGAATTATATGTGATGTACAACATGGGGTTTTGTATTCTATGGTCAGAGTATTCTTAAATAAAATGAAATGAAAAAGACTTATTTTCCTAAATAATTCTCTCTCTTTTTATCTGAACTTGCTTCTCTACTAGACAACAAATAGGTTAAAATGATGTTTCAGTTTAATCTATTTCGGCCAAGAATAAATATTGACATAAAAATATCATTTTGATCTGATCAACTGTCAAAAGACTGAACATTAAATTATTTAGTCATGTCTGTAGTAGATATTTAGACCTATCCAGTGCGGTATATCCAGTACTGTGCAGTCAATTAAGATCTGGTCAATCAATGTTCCGATTGGACATTAGCTTTTATTTACTTGTAAATAAAATTGAGAATGGAAATGGGGAATACACACCAACATCATGCTTAACTTTCTGACATGAACAGTTACTGAACAATACTTAATTGAATTCAACACATCGTCGTAACATTACTGAATTTACCACAAGGGTAAATTTTTAAAATGGACTGAAAGGTTGAATATGACTTAATTAAGCATAAACTGATGTGGCATCAAAACACACATTGCATGTTTAGTTTCTGTTTTTCTTGTGCTGAAATCCTTTCATTAATATCAATCAAAGACTTCACTAGTACATATATAACCAAACAATTACCCCCAAAAAAATTAAAATATAAGTATTTTATCTGATTAAGTTTATATTCCATATATACAACAGAAGATAACATAACTGATATTTGTAGTTTTAAAGACTAACACATGCCCAATTGTTATCATTCAAACCATTTTTTTGGTTTTGTTTGGTTTGCATTTTTTTTTATACATTCTGCATTTTAAAAAGCATGATTTTCATTTTCTAAAATCGAGATTGTTTATCTGGTCAAAATGCAACAACGAACCCCCTCGAAAATATGACCTCAAAAATCATTTTGAACGAGATAAGAAAATTAAAGAACCATTATTGTCAATAAGAAAACTCTCCTTCAGAGAAGAAATGCCGTATATATTTACTATAGGTCACCGTACGACCTTCAACAGAAAAACACATTGCGCATATTTAGTCTATAAAATCAGTAATTTGACCAAATCAACAAGACAAACATTGACTTCAGCCGTACACAAACATGTTTTGAAAACTACTGAAAATGATAATAAAATACCTGTCTTGAGACGTAAAGGATACCAAAAATAAAAGGGTTATGAATGCAATGTAACATTGTTCACATAAAGAAACCCTTAATTATCAAGTTTCCTTATTGACATCAACTCCTACGGTTTTACTTTTACTATTACTACAACAACTGTTACGATTAAAAACATTTATTTCATTTGTTTATTATAGAACATCCAAAGTACAAAGATTAAAGACGACAATTTGAAAGATGGTTACCATTTCCCAAAACATCTATGTAATTCAGATTCATCCAATGAAAGCAAAATGGATGCAGTTTTTAAGGGCAGTATAATGCCAATATATAAACACCAGTTTGCCTATTGTAGAGTTTACAAGGGAGGATCGACATTTTGGAGACGTCTTCTCCACTGCTTAGACAAAGGCTTAAACGTATCCCCTTTCAGTATAAAACCACAAGACGAAAACAGGAAATACCGTCGAACTTGTGCAATGAATAGCTTGAACTGGATATATAATATGTTAAGAGTGAAGAACAGTTTTATGTTCACCAGAAATCCTTATTCCCGTATTTTGTCAGCGTACATCGATAAATTATATTCACCTAATCCGTATTTTTGGAAAACGCTTGGTGTCAACATTATGAAAGCAATCCATAATACAACCTCGTGTGGAAGTGATGTTACGTTCAGAGACCTAGTGGAGTATATCATTCAAACGCCAATAGAACATTTGGATGATCACTTTATACCCATAAGTTCTATATGTAGACCATGTAAAGTCCAATATAGTTATATTGGCAAAATGGAAAATTTTCTCAATGATACTTTGAATATATTTAACAAATTTGGAATAAATTCAACGTATTATATAACACACAATTTTAGCGAACTTTATGAATATGATGCCATATACGATACTGTACAAGCTGTTATTGCTTTTCGACAACAGTCTGATAGATGCATGAATCGATATTCTGGATTGAATCGAATTTGGAGAAAGTTACAGACAAGGGGAATAATTTCAGAGAATTATTCTCTCCCCTTGAATAAAAAAGAGTCGCAAAACATATCATCATCACAATTAATGACACTTATTTTGAAAACAAATAAAATATCAAAAAAGGAGGATATTTTATTACAAAGACAGAAAATGTTTGTTGATGCGTATAACACTATTCCTATTGATTCTATATACAAACTACAGAATGTGTATAAAAATGACTTCAAATTGTTCGGATATGATGCTTTTCCAGATTCTTTGTTTGGACAACGTTCTAAGATAAAGACGGATATGTTTATGCCCTAAAGTGAAAAGAAGTGTATTTATATTATTTGGAAACGACACAAAAGCAAAATAATGATAACTTGCACATTTTCATCGGAAAGCAAACTGAAGAACAAATACTTAATTTGATGAAATACTACAATCAATGACCTTTGAATGTTAAAAGTTTGCATTACTTTAATTGGATTTCATCTCTTTATTACATTTATGTTAAAACAAATCTTTTTTTGTAGCCACATTGATTTCTCAGTTAATTTTTGTAATATGAAGCACTGACGTTTATTTTGTATATAGTTGAATTCAAACGTTGTTTGACGCATTCAGATGCGAGCATACATTTTAAATCGTGTCAGGTTGTTTTAGTATTGTACAGAGTGTGCACACAACTTGAAGACAACAGACTGACGATTCTAAAAGTTGAGGATATTCACTTTTCACTGCAGACATTAATTAAATTATGCATGGTGATTAAGTAAACGAATATAGAGTTAACGAAAAAAGTGTCTAAAGCTTTGAAATAGACACAATCATAAGATATTAGTAGTTTACAATATGTTAAAGATAATAAAAATAAAACAGTTATTTAGATTATAATTACGCATTGGAAGATATATTTGAAGCACCCGAGCTTTCAGTAGCCTAATCATTGCAAAAACTTCTCAGAAAAATTGATATATTAGTTTGAAGTATCGATATTATATCACATGTATAAAAAAAAAATATTGACACTTTAAATGACAAAAAATTATCAGTAATGGACATCTATAAATCAGTATTTGTGGACTAAAATAAACAATTGGTGAAACAAACTGTATATAGAATAATTTAGTAGTAACTACAAGATCAACCAAAAAAGAGTAGTGTCATACAATCCATTCTGGTTTTAAAAACAAGTTTTCATAATTTTCCGCTTTCATTTGATACCAAAATTACCTATATATTAGTTTTGTCAACGGTTAACCGGTTAACCGGTTAATCGGTCGAACGACCGAATACCGAATACCAAAAACGCTAACCGGTTAACCGGACTTTTTTCAATTTCGATAGATTTGATATAAATTTGTGTTGAAAATCAAAGCATTAAATAGTTGTTTTATTTAAAAATTGTCGTCGTGGTAATTAGTTTGACAGATCAATTGTCCAGTATATTGATTGCTATTGTTAATCCTAAAAATATAAAATTAATTAGAGTTTGGGGCAGGATCTTTAAGAAACATAATTAGTAAACATGTTTTTTTAACAGTAACTTTAAATCAGTAATGAGATTTAATTTTACTAATTACTTCATTATTTCGTTTTCGATCTAATATTGTGTAAACCTACATTTAAATGTGCAACCTCCGTAGTGCAAGGGTTAGTCTTACTTTAAATTCAAAAATTGTGAAATGCAAACCAATGTGAATGTACCCAATGTATACGTGAAAGTACGAGTAACATGCTTAAAGAAAAAAGCAAACACAGTGAAGAAACAGGTCGTACAGCATGTACAATGACCTAAAGTTGTTAATGTCTGTGTCATTTTGGTCTCTTGTGAAGAATTGTCTCATTGGCAATCATACCACATCTTCTTTTTTTATAATTAATCATTTCAAATTGAAACACACCCCATTATTTTCGGAGACAACAAGAGAAAAGGAAAGAATAATCGGTTTCAGACCTATGACATATTCAGTTCAATTCTACGAGATTAAGATATTTTTTTTTTTATTTTTTAATCTGAAGTTGGTACAAACGCTATAGTTGATACGGTGTATTTGAATATTAAAAGTCAAACTTCGCCAGGAATCCTCACAGACAAGCCTTATAATGCCAAAGGAAAAACTTCAATTCTAAAAGCGTATTTATGACTTGTTGTCAAATTGACACTCATACCACATCTTATATCTATGTGTAGGGTTCTATTGATAAGGCTTTCAAACACCAACTTGAATTACCGGTTAACCGGTTAATCGGTCGAACGATTATCCGAGTAACCGGTTAGGCAAAAGTCTACGATTTGGCAACACTACTATATATGCTTCATATTTTGAAGGTTATATCCATGCGAAGGAATTAATTTGTTTTAAATATGTACTACTTTCTGGTGTGAGAATTCTGACCGGGCCCGAGGTAGTGGTGTATATCTTGTAACTAGACAAACATCACAACAAGAAGAAATTACGATATATAAACATAGGAAGATATGGTCAGTGTGCCAATGAGACAACTCTCCATCCAAATAACAATTTATAAAAGTAAACCATTATAAGTCAATGTACAGTCTTCAACACGCAGCCTTGGCTCATACCGAACAACAAGCTATAAAGGGCCCCAAAATTACTAGTGGGAACCATTCAAACGGGAAAACCAACGGTCTAATCAAAAATGTGCGCTCCGAATAAAAGTAAATACGGAAAAGTGCATAGGTCGCATAAAATTTATCACGTGTTGTTTTTATAGTTAAGTAGTAAGTTACTTTTTATTTACCGGATATTGCAGTGTTTCAAGTTTTGTTTATCACTTAGAAAAACATAAAACAAAACGAATCTTCGAAGTTTTTTTCTATTTTTTTTTTTATACACGCTACCTACTTACTTTGATTTCATGAAATTAAGCATGCAAATTCCATGACATTCAATTTAAGGGTCCCGCCTATAACAATACGATTGAATTGTAGAATAAATGCTAAAACTTTTTTCCGACATTTGTAAAAGCGATAACGATTTAACATTAAAAAAGTCATTTGACGAAATTCTGATTAGTTTGATGAATACTAGCTAGTAATTGACATTTAATTTATAAATGTTAAACCTGCCAAATATCCTGTTTCTGTTATGTTCCATATAAATAAGTATTCCATCGCACAATTTGTCTATTAGTCTATGAGCTGTTCAACTGTCAGTGTGAGTCATGGTAAAAATGTATACAGCTTTGGTGTTCATCTTTCTGAAAATATGTGGATTAGTTTGTAATGAGAACACTTCTAACTATAATGTACACCCAGAGCAGGACAAATATGAAATGCAGGTCTATGGTTTATCGTCAGAACCAAGTCGAGAAGGGTATCCTGTAGAGAAAATAGGTGAGTATAAAAAGTTTCATTTTATGGGTTTTATATGGTCAACTTGTCCAGCTTTGGCTATAAAGTTTTTTTTGTTTGGTTTTTTTTTTGTGATTATAAGCTCACCATCTTTTTAATAGGTTTAGCGATTCCATTCACTTTGGCCTCGAACATCATTGGTACATATAATGTTATTGTTCTGAATATTTTGAATAATGAATGTTGTTTAGGTTTTTTCCTTCTTTTTTGTGTTTGCAATGTGACTATTTGTATGGAAAGGTTATAATTGGAAATTTATGATAGCCCAGTTACGTCGCGATGTGTTGATACTGCTTATATTATATCATTTTGAGACTTATCGAGGTTAACACTGTTGGAATTACATTTAGTGTGTATGTTGATCAATATCCGGTTACTTAAAGATATTCTAACGTAATAAAATATTTCTTTAGTTTTAAAATCCCTAAGTCAGTTGAACAGGATATTTTTAAACATCCAATTTGTTTGTTCAATCGCTGTACTTGTGCATCTATGTGATCATTTATATTTTTCAAAATTAAAAAAACAGTTTTCTGTCTTAAGCAATTGATTGCATATCCTTTTGTTGTATCAGTGCTACGACTGCTCACATAATTGTAGTTAGTGTCTTTTGTTGTTCAGGACATATAAAGACATAATATGACTGTGTATATCGTACAATTGTTACACCTAAAGAGAGTGTTGGGATCCAGATAACTTGTTTAACTCCGCAACATTGTGAATGTGCATGTCCAATGTAAATGCCTGAAATTGCAATGGTTGTCCTTTGTTTTTGTACATCATGATGATATTAATTTCATTGTTTTTGCACAAATCAGCCATAACCCTTACCGAAAAATAAGCCCCGCGGCAAAACATTGCCGCAAAGTTGCAACAAAAACTTGCTGAAAACTTGTCACAACCATTTTACCATGCAAATGAAGGTTGCGGCAAGCTTGTTGCAAACATAATTATGCAAATTAGATTTGCCGCAAGCTTCTGAAAATTGTTTGCTGCAAGCTTACGGCAATTGTTTGTTGAAAACTTGCAGGAACTATATATTAAATACCAATGTCGTGTGTGTAGACACATTTAATTTATCTCTTTCAAATTACACAGCAACATTTTTAAAAGTCAATTCCTGCTTGTTCATACATGCATTTGAGTTTTGAAAAAAGGGCAGGGGTCATTCCCAAATGACTTCATATACCTGTTTTAAGAAATGAAAAAGGATAAATCTCAAATGTGTATTGAGTTTTAAGCTTTTTTTTGTAATGTGTTTATTGGCAAAGAACTACATGTATATTAACAATAGTAAATAAGTTCATAGTGCATCAGCAAAATCGAGACAAGTACATAAAGTTGATATTTTGAATCCTTCTATAAACATATAATATTATTAATAATAATTTGAAAAAAAATAGAAAATCTTAATCTGAGGTAGCATGGATTGGGTAGATATTTTTATTACGTGAAAGTTAACTTATAAAATCATTCTATTAGTTGGAGCCAGGGGTTCCAGCAGGTGTACGCTCTTTGCAGTGGTTTATTTTTATAAAATATTATTTTTTCAATAAAAAAATTTTCTTTAAGATAATTTTTTAAGGCTATACTATTTAATTGTCCACATTGCATTTTTGTTTTGTATATATAGTATTTAATTAATAGTATTATGAGATTTCTTATGTAGTTTTTTTCTGTTTTTTCTAATATCCCAAATAAGACAATATCTAAATTAAGTGGTAGTTCAATTTGGACTTTTGAATATATCCATTTATTAAGTTCTTCCCAAACATCAAAAACTTTTGGACATGTCCAGAATATGTGTTCAATAGTTTCTATTGAGTCCGAACAGAAAGTGCATTTATTGTTTTGTGAGACTTTAATTTTGTAGAGTAATTTATTAGTTCCCAAAATTCTGGGATTAATCCTGTATTGGAGCCACTGTAATTTTGAGTTTTTAGTAATGTAAAACGGAAGTCTGTATATTTTATTCCAAATAATATTATGTCTATTTAAGATTAAGGACCACTTTTCCTGTGATGTGATATTTGTTATTTTTTCATTTAAAGCATTGTACATGTCTTTTGATCCTTTTGTAGATTTCATAAAAATAGAAATAGTAGTTGGTATAATTGGCCCATCAGGCTTGATAAGCTGATTACTTTTAATATTAAGACTTTTCATATAGGAATAAACAGTATTGAGTATAAAGCTAGGTAATAATTGCATTACAGAGTTTAACTTAATTTTTATAAACATGGTAAACATAACATGGTACATTACATCAGTTACAAAATATTTTTACTTACTTATCTTATTACTTATACTACCTTAAATTTTTCAAACACACATATCATATATAGTTGCATGCTTACTTAATTATGTATGATGATAACATTAATTATTTTATTAAAATATGCAGTTCTTTGAATTATTTTTACTTACAAACTTACATATTAAATATCCTATATTATTGAACCAAAATGCGTCTTGATCTCTTATATGTGAAATGCATTTTCGAAGCTAAAACAACATGCTCTAACCACAATTTCAAATGGTTAGCAAACTAGACAGGCCCAGTCAGTATTGTGTAATTATTGCAATGTTCTGGCAAACATATAGAATGGTCAAAGTTGTCTGCAATCTTGCGGTAAATATACATAATGGTCAAAATTTTCTGCAATCTTGCGGCAAACATTTGGAATCCCGCTAACATATTTAACCCCGCACCATTAGGTATGTATGTGTCTGTCCCAAGTCAGGAGCCTGTAATTCAGTGGTTGTCGTTTGTTTATGTGTTACATATTTGTTTTTCGTTCATTTTTGTTAAATAAATAAGGCCGTTAGTTTTCTCGTTAGAATTGTTTTACACTGTCGTTTCGGGGCCTTTTATATCTGACTATGTGGTATGGACTTTGCTCATTGTTGAAGGCCATACGGTGACCTATATTTGTAAATTTCTGTGTCATTTTGGTTTCTTGTGGAGAGTTCCTCATTGGCAATCATACCACACTTTCTTTTTTATAGTCTTTATTATTTTAAACTTTCTGGCAATCTTACGAAAAACATTGATGTTTCTGCAAGCACTATTTTCTGTGTTCCTGTACACTTTT
The DNA here is from genome assembly GCF_965363235.1 of Mytilus galloprovincialis. Taxonomy (NCBI): domain Eukaryota; kingdom Metazoa; phylum Mollusca; class Bivalvia; order Mytilida; family Mytilidae; genus Mytilus; species Mytilus galloprovincialis. The sequence goes on along the minus strand of NC_134850.1, from coordinate 62,959,748 downwards.
TATTTGCCGCAAAATCACAATTAAATACAATGCAACAATGAAAAGGATTGCTTCAAACCACGTTTCCGTCTTAGTATATGTAAAAATGGCAAGTCATGTTGCAAATGCTAGAAAAAGAGTACATATATCTTGTGCGTACGAAAATGTTGTCTAGATTCCCCTTTACCATGCATAAACACTAAAACATTTGCCTCTCAGACTCTTTCCGGAACAGTCAATATTTTCTTGATATCTTGATTTTCCTAGTAACACCAGGCCTGCGTTAACATTCTATTATTCTTTACATTTATCAATGACGGATATACGTCCTTTAAAACAGAAAAAAGCACTATAAAATGAATAACTAGTTAAACAAATAAAATAAAAATCTTTCTGCTTTCTTTTTTATATCTGTTCTTTCAATTTATATTTTTTATTCTTTATTTTAGGATATGGTAATTGGGAGAGTTGTGAGACAACGAATTTGACAAATATAGTATCTCCTTCTTCATGGGGAAGATTGTATCCTATGGACAAATCCGGCGATTCGTTTTTGATGTGGTTCAACAATTCAAATTACTTCACAGTTGATGTTAGCGAGAGTTGTTCCAGTCCCCTATCAGAAAATATCAATATTGTTCGAAATCAAATGATTAGCGTTACATATTTAAAAGACTTATTTGAAGATTGCAAGAAAGGACTAGTTATTCGGGATATTCTATGTGACTCCTATAAGAAATACAGTACCAGATTAGTCAAAAACTTGATTCCGTACTTTTCCGATGTGAATATATATTTTATGGATGTAGATAATCACTGCACGGCAACTTTCAATACATTCGTTAAAACGCACAATAATGTCATAACAGATAAAGATATCTTTAGTTTTTTGACAAATCAGACACGTTGCTCGGATAAGATTTACTTCACTAATCAAATTAACATTGAATTTTCGCTGCAAAGTATTGTTAATACACATAGTATTATTATCGCAGAGTTATTGACAAACACAGATACAGTCGGTATCTTTTTCATACTGAACTACCAAACATGTAAAGAACAATTTATTCACTCCCTTTATTCGAATGGTTTCCAAGTGAGCAAGAATGACACGTTTCGTCTCAGTTTGGATAATATAATGAATCTTACTGATGGAAATGCCTGTAATGAAATCTACTTATCCTGCAGCGCTTGGGGCCGCTACGCAGAGTTTGTTTTTGCTGTGCCATCTTCAACAATTAGTTACATAATATCAACAGTAGCAATGGTAGTTATATTTTTAAACAGCTTCGTTTTATTTGTACTTCTACAAAAGGAGAACCGAACACCAGTTACCATTCTTTTGTCAGCTTTGGCTATATCTGATAGTATGACAGCTCTGTTGATGACCGTTCAAGCATTAATATCCTATCAAAAATATGGTCATCACGTTTACAATCACAATGCAGAAGTATTGTGGATCCAATTTGAAATTGCAGAATGTTTTATTGGTAATGTGATTTTTAATTCATTATTTAGCTTTCATTTTGTATCCATTCTTTTAACAACACTTCTATGTTTACAGAAAACTGCTGCTCTTCTATTTCCAATGTGGACTAAATCCAATATAAGTAATAGAAGAAATGCACTATTTTCTGTTATAATTTTTATCTTTAGTTTTTGTATCTTTTCGGCAATTGTAACTGTCCAGGAGCCATTATCAATTGAACCGATTAATGGCAGATGTTGTTTTGATTTAGAATATATTAGTCACGGTTAAGAAATTTTCCTTTATTTGATCATTATTGTTAACGGGTGTTCAACTTTAGCATGCCTAATAGTTGTTTTATGTACAATTTACATAATATGCAAGTTAACAATCATGAGAAGAAATCTGCCGTGGACTGATAGCTCAATAATTCAGAAAAGAAACCGAACTTCAGCATTAACAGTAGTTATCATTTGCATCATATTTGTGTTATCAGAGGCAGTGTTTATTGTCAGACTTTCGGCCTTTACACTAAGTAAATTGGAAATACTAAATGCAATGCCAGTGTACACTATACTAACAAACTATAATGACCTGTCTTTGCTTATTGGATTCTCACTGAATTTTGTAATTTATCTTGTAATGAGTAGGCAAATCCGAGATAAATTACGCAGAAGTTTTGTGAAATTGTTCCGATTCTTTAAATGTTAGTAACGTTTATATATGTTATGACAAAGCATCAACTGTAGACTTTTCAGAATCGATAAACGTGAGAAAACAGACTAGAAATAATCTGATGTTTATTTACTTTCTCGTGATCGGTGCTTCATGTTTAGAAGAGTCTGCTTACCTTTCCAGAGAACCTGAAACATCCATGTTTCAGAAGGGGAACTTGTTACTCAGTCTTTGATTTTCTATGTTTCGTTTTGTTTGTCATAAATTTTGTAGCATGTTGGTTATATCTGGACTATAATTATGTCATCGATTTTCACCGATAAAACTTAAACTGTCGAAATAAGCACTAAAATTATCCTATTCTAAAACTTGTATCCAAATTATTAAAAAAAATTATTTGATATAATGAATGATAGTTGATAATATTGTGGTTAAATTTTGGTAAATAAGCAATGCAATTGATTTAGTTGTGTCTAAGTTTCTGTAAATAAACATAACCATTGATCAAACGACAGCTTATATTCTATAGATATCATTATACTTGATCAAATAGCCTGGTGTTCTGTATGACAATTAAACCAATAGCTATAGTGGCTGATATTCTGTAAAAAAACAACTATGAACATTGATCAAATGCAGGCTGATATTTTATGAATAAGCAAGATAGTTTATCAAATAGCGGCTTTAAGATCAATCCTTTAAATAAACTTATTTTACAAGATTTCTAATTCAATGTCATAGTTAGATATTTGAAAAAAATGTTTTTACTTGTATAAATATTATTTTTGTTACCATTAAATTAAAATTAAAACATTTTGATTTGTATATATTGTCTGCACCATTTGAGTATTTTGACAGTACGCGCACGGTTCGACCATACGTTTACGGTCGTATCGTAGGTGTATACTCATACGGTCTAGTACGAGCTGGATCTTCAATGTATTTGGATCAGTATGTGTTAATTTTAGGCGAACATATATCTTTTATTGGCTTGTACAAATCAAAACTATTACAAGTAGATGAATAAAGTAAACAAGTGAACATTCAGTTTTAATCAATTGAAATTAAGTTTTTATTTAATTGTCTATAAGAATCCTTATTTATTTTTTTACTTATTTTAGTTCCATAGATATTTTTTTTTTTATAATTTCTGTCCAGTATTTTTGTCGGTTTTGGTAGTTAGAGACAATAACAAGTAAAACAAAGGAGTAAATAAAGACTCAAAAAACAAAAGGACATTTCCATCAACAGTTATAAATAATAAATAAGAAACAACACGAACTCCACTAAAAACCGGGAGTGAAATCAGGTAAAATATTCTCAAATAAAAAAACTTCCAATAACTTCAATTTCAATGAGTGAAAGTTAAGTCCATGTCAATTGATAAATACAGGATTTTAACAGATTAAAATGACCTGTCTTTTTTAAAAAGATAGCATATGACGTTTTCATTCAATTTACAATTTAACTTTTTCTCTATCGATTTATGAATTTTGAACAGCGGTATACTACTGTTGCCTTTATGTAAAATTGATTCGAGAATTCAGTTATCTTGATCTGTAATATGTATTCTAGTCTAATCAGTAAACTTGACCAACTTCTTAAAGTTAGTCAGACCGTACGCGTACCGTCCTACCGTATGAGTATTTTGAAAAAATACGCATACGGTCCAGACCGTACGCGTACGGTCCAAATACTCATACGGTCCGGAATATATACATATACACATTCATGGCGCTACAATGTGTCGAAACCTTTATCTTGACATTGCACAATGACATGTTTCCTCTGACTGTAAATGACATCTTAAACCTTTTATTGGATTTTGGATGTGTACTGATTGATAATTTAGACGTGCTTGATTTTTTCTAATCAGTTGTTATTAACTTAGAACTGTCTGTAAGTAAATAGGATTAGTCTATAACCCGTAATTTGTTCCATTTTGTTGGGTGATGAATAAGTACACTGCCACTTCCTTTCTGCATTTTGTTGAATGTGTTTCGGCTGATAATATAAGTCCTTTTCAGCTGATTTTTTTATAGTGTGTTCATATGTTGTACTGTTACAACACTATCTTAAATTAGGTGAGGATTTGCGCGCCTTTAAACAAGTTTCATCGCGCCAAATTCTGTATGTTACTGTTTGAAGTCAAGCGCATGTTATTAAGTTTTTGTCGTTTGTTGCTGTATATCATATTCGTTTTCGTTCATTACTTTGTTCATAAATCAAGCCATACGTTTTACTCTTTTTAACTGTTATACATTTGTTATTTTGGAGCCTTTTAAATAAACATGATCTAATTGATCTAATTGTGACTAATTTTCTGTGAATAACCTTGTAACTGCAATTGATAATTGATCAAATGAGATCTGAAATTCTGTTAAAAGGAATGAAAAATGATCAAATAGGGGCTTAAGTTCTGTAAATAAACATGAAAATTGTACAAATGTCGGCTGTTATTTTAAATTAAGATTAACATAGCATTCAGAGATGAAAACAGACTAAATGACTTGATGATATAGGATAGGTGTAAAATGATAGATAGTCAGAGTGCGCATATGTTACAGCTGTAAATAGAAACAACAGGATTGGTGAGTCTTCGAAAAAATACATAGAGCTGTAAAAAGAAACAAATCGATTGTTTTATTATTAAATATATCGTAATGTTTATATGCATAAGATATATAAAACGTTTTTTTTCTTCTTCTTATATTATTATTTTAAATCAATTAAATTAATAATGTTATAGCGTTTTACCTTGATGTTATTGTGTAATGGTTTTTAATATAAAATTTTGTATTAAAAGATAAAATTGAAATTCTTGTTCATTTTTCTTTTTTACCGAACAAGTTATGTAAGAAGTTAAATTTAAAGAAACAAACTTTATTTTAGATGCACAAGGTAAAAGAATATATAGCTTTCTATCCCAAAATTTACAACTTTGAAATAAAACTTCATACTTGGAGCACTAGTGTTCCTTCTTACGAAATAGTTTTGGACGACACTTATTAATAAAAGTTACCGATTTCAATTGATCATTTAATTGATTGGCTGATTATCTAATTTATTGTATAGATTTACAACGAGTTTTTACAAACCAGAAAAAACACAGAAAAAAGTATTTATATATGTTTATAATGAAAAGATTGAAAGTGCACTTAAAAAAACAGTTGAAAACTAAACAGGGACGAAAATGTCTGCATTTACAAAAAAATGGTTTTTAATATAAAATTTTGTATTAAAAGATAAAATTGAAATTCTTGTTCATTTTTCTTTTTTACCGAACAAGTTATGTAAGAAGTTAAATTTAAAGAAACAAACTTTATTTTAGATGCACAAGGTAAAAGAATTTATAGCTTTCTATCCCAAAATTTACAACTTTGAAATAAAACTTCATACTTGGAGCACTAGTGTTCCTTCTTACGAAATAGTTTTGGACGACACTTATTAATAAAAGTTACCGATTTCAATTGATCATTTAATTGATTGGCTGATTATCTAATTTATTGTATAGATTTACAACGAGTTTTTACAAACCAGAAAAAACACAGAAAAAAGTATTTATATATGTTTATAATGAAAAGATTGAAAGTGCACTTAAAAAAACAGTTGAAAACTAAACAGGGACGAAAATGTCTGCATTTACAAAAAAATCAGATGAAAGAGCAATTTGTAGTGGCAGAATTGCCCTAAGGAATTCCTGTTTAAAACGTTCAATTAACCGAGAACTACGATCAATATGAAAAACGATTATATTGTGTGAAAGAGGGACGAAAGATACCAAAGGGACAGTCAAACTCATAAATCTAAAACAAACTGACAATGCCATGGCTAAAAATGAAAAAGACAAACAGAAAAACAATAGTACACACGACACAACATAGAAAACTAAAGAATAAACAACACGAACCCCACCAAAAAATAGGGGTGATCGCAGGTGCTCCGGAAGGGTAAGCAGATCCTGCTCCACATGTGGCACCCGTCGTGTTGCTTATGTGATTACAAATCCGGAAAATAGTCTAATTCGGTAGGTCATATTCATGAAAGGGAAGGGGATTGTAGTTACGACGTAAGGAACATATCCGATATCATTTGTGAAACGGTTATTCCATAACGGTGTGACTGCCAATGGGAAAATACTTTTCAACAACACTCAGTAATAAACGTTATCAATTTCAATTGATCATTTAATTGATTGGCTGATTATCTAATTTATAGTATAGATTTACAACGAGTTTTTACAAAGCAGAAAAAAAACACAAAAAAAGTATTTATATATGTATATAATGAAAAGATTGAAAGTGCACTTAAAAATACAGTTGAAAACTAAACAGGAACGCAATATACCTGCATATACAAAATATAAGATGAAAAAGCAATTTCCAGTGGCAGAATTGCCCTAAAGAATTCTTGTTTAAAACGTTCAATAAAGCAAGAACTACAATCAATATGAAAAACGATAATATTGTGTGACTTCCAATGAGAAAACTATCCACAAAATACCAAATGACTTCGACTTACAAAGGAAGGTTTATATTCGAATGCGATTTGAGTAAAAAAATCATTCTTATATAGTCGATACGTTTTAATTGAATAACAAAAGATGATCGCAATACGAGTAACCAAAATGACAGTTGGAGATCAATAAACAATTTACAACAATTATAAGAAGGTCGTACGGTGACCTATAGCTATTGTTGTTAATTTCTCTGTCATTGTGGTCTCTTGTAGAGGGTTGTCTCATTTGCAATCATACCACAACTTCTTTTTTTATATTTGAAATAAATTCAGTATCTTTAGTCTTTAGAGAAATAGACAAATGTAACGGAGTTAAACGTCTACTTAATTCAAAGGTCTTTAATTAACAATAATGCCATTAAGGCTAAAACAAAAGCCTCTACACGCCACAATGATAAACAACTGGCGCGGTTTCTAAATAAATGCAACAGTAGTATACCGCTGTTGGAAATTCATAAATCGATTGAGAAATAAACATATCCGGGTTACAAACTAACACTGAGGGAAACACATCAAACATGTCAAATATAAGAGCACTACGACACAAAAGAAACAAAACACTAAAATGTAACACACACAGAGACGAACTATAATATAAAAATGGCCATTTCCCTGACTGCACGACATGTTAGGAAATAAATGATGGGTTGAATCTGGTTGTGTCTAGCCAAACATCGCACTTATATGGCAATGTTAAATATAACACTAAAAGGAACAAAAGGGACAACACATGAGTTTGTGGCGATGAAAAACAAGCTTAAATAAACTCATCATAGATACCAGGATCAAATTTTGTATTTACGCCTAGCGCGTTTAGTCTACAAAAGACTCATCAGTGACGCTCCAACAAAAAAAGGCCAGATAAAGTACAAAGTTGGAGAGCATTGAGGAAGATATTGACTATCCCTTTCATCATCAAGATAAGTAAAACAACTTATTGCAGCACATAAAACAAGTTTCATAAATGAAAAATATAAAAAAAGCTTCATGATAATTGTTTAATACACAACAAAAAACCAAAGCAATATGCTCAGCAAAACAATTATAAATGTAGCCATATGAAATAATGCTTTTTAGTACAAAGGACAGGTTAATACCACTACGCGAGTAAAATGAAAGACATATATCTGTTTACGCTACACAATAATTTACCAACCCCTGGCCTTCAAATGTTTTCAAAACACACCCTGTATTAGGTAGTAAATGTCATAGATAACCCGTAGATAACCCGTACTTTCAAAACGTTTCGTGTCAAAAGATTATTGTATAGGGAATGGAAAATATTGATTATCAAAAGTCAGAAATTTCACAACGTGTTGCGTATATAAACGACAATGATAATTGTGTGTAGAATCTCATCTGGCTATTGAACGTTAACAAAGGCTTATTAATTTTGGATAAACAAGAAAACAAAACTTTTTGTGAATATCAAAACTTGCAATATCAATAGTCTAAGTAGGTCTTTCACGGATGTTGTTGTTTGATTCAAGGCTAAAACTACATGTAATTTATGCTGATTAACAACAACTTTTGTATGGGTGAAGGTGTACACCATGAAACAAACATTTGTTTCTAACAAGCTGTTATATGTAAATGCATGTCATTGATTTAAGTGAATATACTCATGAGGTTGACACAGTTGTCCAACATCTGATTTTTTTTTTAAATTCTCCTTAAACAAAAGTACTGCTGCAATAGAAGTGAAACATGAAACCTGTTATACTCTTCTTCAGTTTTATAATGATAGATGCAATAATTGGTGAGTTAGTTAACACTTTGGAATTTTTTTACTTTTTTTTAGAACATCTCTGGTACGTCTTTGGTAGACAAAACTCGTGTTGTCAGGTAAAAATAATAGCGTAGTATCTTTTATATTTTTTGCTAATATTTTAAATAAAACAGTTAAGGTGGTATTGGTGTCTTTTGTCGTCTTGGATTGTAAATAACAGAGGACTTTGGGTCTAGATTTTCAAACAAATTAGAAAAAAAACATATTAGGAATGTAGATAACTAATCTGAATGTTCGTTTAAAAAATATATATATATAAGATTTCAACTTCAAAATATCTATATTTGTAAAAGCATAGATAAGTTTTGCGTGTTTTGAATGTTTTAAATAAGCATGTTAAAGGAAGGTATATCCGAAATAGTGCATTTCTGCAGAAATCTACAAAAAATTTGCTAATTTATATTTAAGCTGAAAATAAAAAATGGTATCCAAATCATTTCTTTTAATGTTCTTAAAAGAAAATTGAGAAAGGAAATGGGGAATGTGTCAAAGCGACAACAACCCGACCATACAGCAGACAACAGCCGAAGGCCACCAATGGGTCTTCAATGTAGCGAGAAACTCCCGCACCCGTAGGTGTTCTTCGGCTGGCCCCTTAAAAATTGTGTATACTGGTACAGTGATAATGGACGTCATACTAAACTCCGAATTATACACAAGAAACTAAAATTAAAAAAACATACAGGACTAAGAAAGGCCAGAGGTCCTGATTTGGGACAGGCGCAAAATTGCGGCGGGGTTAAACATGTTTATGAGATCTCAACCCTCCCCTATACCTCTGGCCACTGTAGAAAAGTAAACGCATAACAATACGCACATTAAAATTCAGTTCAAGAGAAGTCCGATGTCAGAAGATGTAACAAAATAAAATAAATAAAATGACAATAATACATAAATAACAACAGACTTCTAGCAGTTAAAGTATTAACTAAAATCTATCGTCTCGTATTTTTTTTTACAATTCTATCATTTAGTTTAGCTTCTAATCACCGGATGATGATTTTCCAGCATAATCCATACCAATTGTTTCATTTTGTCACAACCTGTAGCTTGAGAAAATGCACGGTGACCTATAATTTTTATTATATTTTTGAAAAAATCATAATTTAAACTACATTTTGGCAAAGTAGGAAAAAAATCTATTTTTTTTTAATTTATACTCCCATACCACCTTAAAGTGGTCTTTAGGAAGGTAACAAAAAGTTTTAAAAATATACCGAATTTCAAGGGATTTTCAAAACGAAAAATCTTTTGAAAATGACAGAATCAAAAGCTCAAACAAACAAAAAATGATTTGTACTGATATGACTTACATTCAAATGTGTAATTGTTTTGCAGCAGATATTTCAAGCCACAGAACGTATTCGAACTCTGCGCAAGACGTACAAGGTATTTTACAAACTTTAACACATACCATGTTTTCTCGCTTGAATTATTCATATATTAAGATAATAAATGTATTCAAACTAATAATGTTACGTTTAAATTACCAACGGCGGCTGATAAAAACTCGCCAACATGAAATAGACAAAAGTCAATGAAACTGCATTAGTTTTTATATATTCAGATACTAATGTAGTTTCTGACTTTTGTTTGTGATATAATGTTTTCATATGTCCAGTCAATCAATTTTAAACAATTTGTAAATATGACTTATCTAAACCTTCAGGAAGCAAAGTTTAAACGTTTTGTTTTTTCGTTACAAGTTTTATTTATTACACTAGTAGTTGTTACTTTACGATATGTTACAAAAATCAACCAACAAAATCAATTCGTTTCGGCCTCAGATGACTTTTAAAATGTTAATATCATTGAAAAAACTCAAGATTATTTCCCTTAGGTGAAACATTGTCCTTTTTTAATTAAAATTTCTTTTTTAACTCATCGGTGACCTATGTTTTTTTATGATTTTTTTTTCAATAAAGCTGTACTAAAATAAACTAAACTATTGTTAAATTTGAGCGATTTTCGTAATTTAGTTCTTTTTTTATTTCGATATTACCTTTTTTCTTCTATTAGTTCAACAGAAAAAAAAGGACCTTAACAAAAATGCATGCTTCTTTTGAAGGCAGATTATTATCTTAAAAGAACGGTGACTCAATTTATTTATTTTATTTTTCCTGTTAAGTAAAGGATACATTTTATTCATAGAAAAAAAAAGCGAATTCTTATATTGATAAAAAAAAAATTATACCCGCGAGCCCCATTAAACTTTAAAACTATAAAACTGCTATAAAACCAGGTTCAATCCACCATTTTCTACATAAGAAAATGCCTGTACCAAGTGAGGAATATGACAGTTGTTATCCATTCATTTGATGTGTTTGAACTATTGATTTTGCCATTTGATTTGGTACTTTCCTTTTTGAATTTTCCTCGGAGTTCAGTATTTTTGTGTTTTTACTTTTTACTCGTCCAAATTAGTGAGAAAAAAATGAATTAGGATTGCACATTTCTTCAGTTGCAAACAACAGATGTATTCCAACAACAAATACACAGAATATTATATTACATAATAAAATCTTGCAATCGAGGTAGATTACTATTAGGTTCAATCCACCATTTTCTACATTTGAAAATGCCTGTACCAAGTCAGGAATATGACAGTTCTTGTCCATTCGTTTTTGATGCGTTTTATTATTTGATTTTGCTATGTGATTATGGACTTTCCGAATTGATTTTCCTCTGAGTTCAGTATTTTTGTGATTTTACTTTTTAGACGAACAGTCTTAAGGTAGATGAATGGTAAACCGCCATCTTTGATTGTACAATCGCAGTAAAAAATCGGTCTAGCTATTTGCGCAAATCTGCAAATTTGGTGACAGATTTGAAATTTAACGGTGGTACTGTTTATTTATATAAAGAAAACTTGGTGATTTATTGTATTATTCAAAATATTTAAACAAATATTTTTATGTTTTTAGAATCATTTTCAAATGGATTTTTTTTTTAAATTTTACTTGTAGCAAGAAAACAAATTTGGTGCCACCATTTTTTTAATTTTTATTCTCTTCAAACATATAATAAAACCTATCTTCTCTCAATTTATTTCAAAATTCTATCTCATAGATTTTTTATATGCACACACATGTGTTTTTCCATGAACAATCAAACCAAATTTATGCAATTTTCAACGACTCATAGCTTGAAAAATAGCACGGTGACCCATACTTTTTATAATGTATTTAAAAAAAGCATAGTAAAATCTTCATTTATGGCAAATTATAAGAAAATTCTGTCTCGAAAAGTATATACATGTACATATGATTTACCTTAAATCATTCATAATCTTCTCAAATATCATTCAAAGTTCTTTAACTCGTTTATGTATAATTCCAAATAAACCAATTGTCCTTTAAGTCAATACAGTGATGTACACATATTTTTGTATATCAACAGAACTTTTAACACATCATTTCAACATATCTTCTTAATTTCACTTCTCACATTTAATATGTTCCAGTCAAAAAAGAATACAGAGAGTATTATGATTCGACGTCAAAGGCGCATGGTAAATAAAAGCAACAGTAGAATACCGTTGTTCAAATACTAGTATTATGCTTCTTGGCAACATCGACTTGTATACTTGATGACAGGCCTAGTATTAGTTCTTAAGAGTCTTTTAATAAATATATCAATTTGAACAGACTCAAATAAATTGTAGTTTTGAGTCATCGTTTAACTTCCCAATAAGGGTTAATTGAAAGGACATACACGAAGCTTTGATACTGTGAATTTTATTTAATAACTTGAAATGGAAATTTGTAATCGCTCTTAGGCGAGAAAATTGATAAAATTAAGAATGGAAATGGGGAATGTGTTAAAGAGACAATAACTCGACCAAAGAGCAGAACATAGCCGAAGGCCACCAATGAGTTTCCAATACAGCGGGGAAATCCCGCACCCGTTGGCGTGTTTCAGCTGGTCCCTAAATAAAAACGTGTAAAAAATCAGTACTCATTTGAGCTCGGAATAATCACAGATACATGTAACAATGGTGTCAAGATAGAGCGAAAGGCCATTGTAATCATTTACATTTTTTTACGGTTCTATCATATTGACTCTGTTTGATCATATGACATTTGCATATCTTAATTGATACGTTACATTCTTATATTTTTATATTATACAGACTTCATTTAGAGTAGTGTACACCTTACATTAAAACTGCCAAAACCGATTGATAAAGAAGAACTACTTTTGTTATCAACGATGTTTGCTTTAACTGTGTTTCTCTTTTATTTTACAATTGTAGAATCGGGTCAGTGTCCCTGTACATTTCCGTGTACGTGGAGGGGCAAAAAATTTGAACTTTACTGCTTTGGCAACTCGTCATCCTACGCTAATTGGACTTTCCATGCAGACGGAAAATCATCTACTTTCGACGTAACCACATTTCAATGTCATCAAATAATGGGACGATTTCTAGTTCTGAAGTATGTTTATTTTGAATAAATATACAACAGCGGAATCCCTACATAATTATTATTTATTTTAAAAATCAATATATCACTAAAGAGAGACAACCTACATGATTATCGGATAAATAGAAAGCATTTAGGTGGCACGGTAATATTTTCCTGATCATAGGCATAATGAAAACCTTCGAATTTAAATTTGACGAATTAAATGACAAATGAAAAATACGTTATAAAAAAAATTGGAATCATCTGTCATCTATCTTACTTGGTACAGAAGTGTTTAACATGTTTAAGGAAAACGGTTGGTAAAACTTGGTTTTATACTAGCTTAGTTTTATTATATTGAAACAATTAAACTGCAGGTCACAAAACCTTAAATTCATCTCAATAGTATTATCGTCTTAAACTAAACTATGTTAACTTAACAAACAGTTCAATGATAATTGCGATTAAAATTTTACAATGTTGATATATTAGGTGTATTAGAAGGTGAGTGAAGGTACAATACATAAAAAAGTTAAATATGCAGTTTGATGTGCAAAAATATAAAAACCTAACGACAAATATTATACCTGCGAGGAAAACACTTTCTACAGTCGCAGAGTCATGGAATTTCGTTTTTAAATTATGGTTGACAGCTTTCTTCTGTCTAACTATTTCCTATGATTCCAATGACAGTCCAGTCAAGTTCTTCCTATTTGATGGCGGTGAGTGTTATATTTTACAATAAAAAAACCAAGTATATGGGGCATCCCTCCATAACAAAGTATATGGGGTATCCCTCCATAACAAAGTATATGGGGTATCCCTCCATAACATAAAACGGAACCAAAACAACCTCTCACTCCATGTCAAGATTTTACAGCCGCTAGCATCGGTTTCCGTGGAATTCTTTGTAAAATTATTTATATAGACTATAATCATATGTATCACTACCAAAATGGGCCTGAACTCCATTATTGCAAAGTTATTTATGTTTCGTTCACCCTATATGGCCATTTTACATGGTAATAAGTGTTGCCTGTACAAAAATCATTTTGCATGTCATTATAATACGTTTTTCGTCATTAATGCACAAAATTTTATGAATGAAATAGTTATCAAAGGTACCAGGATTATAATTTAGTACGCCAGACGCGCGTTTCGTCTACATAAGACTCATCTGTGACGCTCAAATCAAAATATTTTTAAAGCCAAACAATGAAATAAAATAAACATCAGAATAAGCACATGTGTTAAAAGTCTAAGTCTTTCATTCATCGCTGGACTTATAAATAATGTCTCATTATTAACAGACAATTTTATTAAATTTTTTAATAGGAAAAGGCTGTATAACATCTTTGGTATATAATGTTTGTCTTTAAAAACTATAATAAAACCACATAATTGGTCCATTTATATACATCCGTTGACTTGACCCTTTATTTGAGATTATTTTCGCATGTTCCGAGCATGTTTATCAATCTAAAGACAAAAATGTCTACATTGAAGAGCCAGGTAATAAAATGGACGAACCTTAATCTCCAAAAATCATACTTCTAAATGTACAGATAAATAGTTATCAAAGGTACCAGGATTATAATTTACTACGCCAGACGCGCGTTTCGTCTACATAAGACTCATCAGTGACGCTCATATCACGATGATTTACATATTTTTGTGAATGACGTTAAACAAACAGACATGGCAAAATATTCAAAAAGAATTATTTCAGGTGATGTTCTGTTTATGTATGAATAACTTTTATGGTGAAATCACGTCACGTGTTTAATTGAGGTCATCTCAGAGGATCACAAGATGGCGTCTATAATCATAAGAAACGAACGAAATGTTATAAAGATATTACGATTACATGCACTTTATTATTGCAATAAATCATTCGAAATAAAGTTTTTGGTTTGCCAACTAATGATCATTAAAGGAAAACCTGGTCGACAGTGATTTTGCATAATGTCAAAATTTGTAATGTGCTTAGCACTTAAATTGGAGTATAGCTTCCAATTTACAAACAAAAGCATAATTGTGTTTAATGTTTAATCATGAGTAGCATATGAATGAACCTGAGAGTGATTTTTATTTCCTGACACAAACATAAAGGTAACATCAGACTCGGACTTCTCTTGAACTGAATTTCAATGTGCGTATTGTTATGCGTTTACTTTTCTACATTGGGTAGAGGTATAGGGGGAGGGTTGAGATCTCACAAACATGTTTAACCCCGCCGCATTTTTGCGCCTGTCCCAAGTCAGGAGCCTTTGGCCTTTGTTAGTCTTGTATTATTTTTAATTTTTGTTTTTTTGTGTGCAATTTGGAAATTAGTATGGCGTTCATTATGACTGAACTAGCATATATTTGTTTAGGGGCCAGCTGAAGGACGCCTCCGGGTGCGGGAATTTCTCGCTACATTGAAGACCTATTGGTGACCTTCTGCTGTTGTTTTGTTTTTTTTTTTCTATGGTCGGGTTGTTGTCTCTTTGGCATATTCCTCATTTCCATTGTCAATTTTAATAGTCAAGTGGCTTGATGAATCAATACTTTGGCAACATCACACACCTTATGTGCTAGCTAGTTTATTTTTCTATTTCTTATTCGTATAAACACTAAAAACCTGTTATTTAGTTGCACATGCCTAGATATGGATGTACATTATTAAATCACCTATAGGTAAAATCATAGATTTTAAGTTCTTGAAAAAAACACGTAATGTTTTTATTCCTCTTATATTTTTCAGAGGTTGAGACAGTTGTAAACAAAGCTGATGCATTTGACGATATATATGAAATATGCGGAACCCCTGATTTTAAATTACTAGCGATAGGTGAGAACAGCATCATACTATTATAGACTAAAACCCGTTTCCTATGGTTTAGCAAATTCTGTAAAAATATAAGTACACATCATAGCAACATATTGTATTTGGAAGTTTATTCCACCAACAATACATTTGACACATTCATGGTGTGCTCAAAGATTTACCATTTTTTTTTTGCCGTATTGGTTAATTAATACAATATGTTTATATACTAAATTAGTATAGTCATATTTTCATATAATGGAGCATTGTAGCGTCAAACTATTGCAACCGATACCTGGTAGTTCTGACTCTCGAGAGTACAGCTGTTTAATGTGATCTTGAACTAAACGTTTGAATTTTACATCAATGAGATCATGAAGATTATTGTACATTTGTTGGAGTTCATTTTAAAAAGTTCTGTTGCGACATCTTATTTTTCATTTTGACTTTTCTATCAATTTTTCTTTATAGATGTATCTAAGAGCTCTTTCTTGATTTTTTTTTTTCATTTTAAAAGATTTATGTTAGCAAACATTATTAAACAATAGTTAAAATTCGAAATAACAAATGAATAGTATCCTGTTAACCTACCTACAAACAAAAAGAAGATGCGGTATGATTGCCAGTGAGACAACTCTTTAATAGAGACTAAATTACACAGAAATTAACAGCCATAGGTAAACGTACGTTTCCAAACAAAGAACAAAGCCCATCGAATGACAAATTAAAATTAAAACGAGAAAACTACTTTATGTACAAAACAAGACAATAAAACAACAAATACGTAACAAAACAACTAAGGACAGCTAAAGCATCACAGACACGCTATTTTGTTTATATAAATAAGGCCGTTAGTTTTCTCGTTTGAATTGTTTAACATGATAATTTCGGGGCCTTTTATAGCTGACTATGCGGTATAGGCTTTGCGCATTGTTGAATGCCTGACGGTGACCTATAGTTGCTAATTTCTGTGTCATGTTGGTCTCTTGTGGACAGATGTGCCATTGACAATCATACCACATCTTCTTTTTATACATACATACATAATGTGGCGGGATATAACATATTAGCGGGCGCCAAATCCTCTCCTTACCTGAGACAGTGGTGTAACAGTAGAACATAACCCATTCGTTTGAGAACATCAAATAAGATATAAGAAGATGTGGTATCAACTGTCTATCTCAGTCACAATTTGTAAAAGAAAACCATTGTAGGTCAAAGTACGGTCTTCAATACGAAGCTTTTGCTCATACCGAACAGTAAGCTATATAGGGGTTCCTTTTTACATATTTTAGATATTTCAGATATATGATTGATAAAGTGTAAGTCCGAATCTATAATTATTCAATAAAGTTTGACGTTTTCTTTTGCAAGAACATTTGAAGATTTTGAAACTTAAGATTGAATGTCAAGCTATGTTTATTTTTTTTTTGTACAATGGGTATAGCCATGGAATTCGTATTTTAAAAACGTTATGCACATTATAAATACAAATGTTATCACATTTTGAATCTTTCAGACGCCGGATTTCCACGTAAGTACGATTAAATGGTTATTAGAATCAGATATATTTGTGAATAATACAATATTAAAGATAACTTATTGATCACTGATGTTTGCCATTCATTCAATAACTACCATAGATTTTATCATTATTATTTAGTTTGCCTTTTTCGATTTCTGCTAGGCGTAAACAAAATTCTGAGAATCCAGTTTGGTGTGCGTTTCCTAAGAATTACAAAATTCTTATCATTATCAAGTCAATAAATACGGGGGGTGCACAAGACTTAAACATTGATTATGTAATATGAAAATAAAAATAGATGTTTTAATATATCACACTTATACATACATTTTGCAGGTCCTGTAGACAAATAATTTGAATGCAATTCACCACCTCAATGTGGATGCTGTCACAACTGTACACTTTGTTCTGTATGTGATACAATAGGATCTATTCCACAGGCATGTGCAGGTAGTAAAAGACATCAATATCGTAAGCGGCTATCTAATACAATTTCTAGACGGAGGTCCTACCAGACTTCAAGGCGATGGGCTAAGAAGTTTTATAGACGAGATAATTACCGTTTACAATGGCTACATGCTAAACAATTTCCTAGACGACAGTATTACTTACATCCATAACATTCTTGTAATAAACTGTCCTTAAAATATTGTTTGATTTGTTACTTTATTGACTTGTATCGCATTCAGATTTTCGATGTTTATTTTTCGGTTATTTACAATATTGCTGAAGTTCGTATCGTATGTATTAAAATAAAATGTTAATTTTGACGATTAAGATAATTTTCTTGGATACCAATTTTTGCGAATTCAAGAATTTAATATTCGTTGATCCCCCATTTCGTGGTTTATCTGTACCCACGAAATTCACGAAAATAGGTATTCAAGGAATTATAATGAATCACAAGTATTGTAAAAGAAAATGAAAATAAATGAAATCCGAGCGTCGGAAGTACCGTTAACCAATCAGCTAACACTCATAACATAACCCAACAGATACCACTCATAACAGAACCAAAGAGCTATTACTCATAACAGCACCAAACAGCTACCAATCATGACAGAACCAAACAGTTACCACTCATACCAGAACCAAACAACCATCACCCATAATAGAACCAAACAGCTACCACTCATAACAGAACCAAACAGCTACCACTTATAACAGAACCAAACAGCTATCACTCATAACAGAACAAAACAGTTACCACTCATAACAGAACCAAACAGCTATCACTCATAACAGAACCAAACAGTTACCACTCGTACTAGAACCACACAACCATCACCCATAATAGAACCAAACAGCTACCACTCATAACAGAACAAAAAAGCTATCACTCTTAACAGAACCAAACAGATATCACTCATAACAGAATCAAACAGATATCACTCACAACAGAACCAAACAGCTATCACTCATATCAGAACCAAACAGTTACCACTCATAGCAGAACCAAACAGCTATCACTCATAACAGAACCAAACAGTTACCACTTATAGCAGAACCAAACAGCTATCACTCATGACAGAACCAAACAGCTATCACTCATAACAGAACCAAACAGCTATCACTAATATCAGAACCAAACAATTATCACTCATTATAACAGAACCAAACAGCTATCACTCATAACAGAACCAAACAGACATTACTCATTATAGAACCAAACAGATATCACTGATAACAGAACCAAGAATATATCACTCATAAAAGAACAAAACAGCTACCATTCATAACGGTACCAAACATATATCACTCATAACAGAACAAAACAGCTATCATATTATAGAACCAAACTGCTTTCACTCATAACAGAACCAAACAGCTCTCACTCATAATAGAACCAAACAGATAGTACTGATAACAGAACCAAACAGCTATCACTCATAAAGAAACAAACAGCTATAACTCATGCCAGAACCAAACAGCTATCACTGATAACAGAACCAGACCATGCAGTATTCTAGGAACAATTAATAGCTGTAACAGCGTCATAGTAAAGACAGTTGAAATGTTAACACCCAATGAGCTTTTTAATCATTTGTTAGCTTAGAAAATAAAATTAATGTCATTCAATCTGACATCAAATATCTTTAGTTTTGAGACAATCAAAAACCAGCAAACCATCAAAGATTCTTTGAACGCGCTCGAAAATGAAGCTGTTCTCCATATGTAATTATATATTTTTTTAAATCTTTAAGGTCACCTTCTAATACAATAATTTTGTCGCTCATTATTACGGTTCTTTGACAAAACTTTCAATTTAATTTAAACACTGTAAATGTCTATACTTATTTCACAGTCATTATTCTCATGTTTGTGGTTGTCTCATTTAATTTTGACAATTTTATTATTGACTTCTGGTTGTTTTGGTCATACATCGTTGCCAATATTAGTATTTATTTGCTTGATTATGCTCATTGTAAGTGTCGTTATTTGGTGCTTATTGTGTTTTTTATAAGATTGAGATTTGGAATAAGCTTGTCTTATCGGATAACAAAGGGCCACATGACATTCTTTATTCTTCAGTAATAATTTCCATCAGTCACTATCAGAAAAAAACGGACTAGAAAACTAGTCGTTAACGGATGTTTACATGTTACTGGCTGGAGGGGCGTAGTTTCCCTGTTTGGAGAGATGTCTCTTTAAGAAAATATTTTCCTGTTTTCTATTTTATATTGAAGTTGTTGAATTGTTTACCATATGTTTTCGTTAATTTTAAAATTATAGAAACATTTATTTTATATTCATTTACTGAAAACTGCACATAGATGAATGACAGTTACTTATGATTATCACTATAACTGGTTTTTACTATTTTCTCTAGAATTCGTGCAATAACTCGAGTTTGCTTTGAACAATTTGAATTCATGAGAATTTTTAAAACCATAATTCCTCAATGAAATACTTATTATAATAGAAGAACTGGTCATTATTGTGTTACATGGACTGCCCATAAAACTCTGTCATTATCGCTGTCTTAATCAATACCACTGTCCTGTGGGCAGTCCACATATCACGAATCATATTCAATTCTCTATTTTAAAAATGCTTTATTCTTGTATATGTAAATTCTGCTCTTCATGTCGTGTCTCACTGTGTAATTGTAAAGATGAATCTGTCTATTATGTGTGCTCTTTATATTGAGTTATTTATTTGCGTACTTAATTGTAACTCTTAGTACACATTTATGTAGATTTAAATAGTGCTTGATATGTGCTATTTTATGACGTAATGTTATATTCCATATTTGATGATACTTCAATTTATCCTACCTGCAAATTAAATATGTAAATATTATCATTTGTTCATGTATATATCATATTTCATAAGTATCATGTATGATTAACCTGAAATTAACTGCTATAAACTATATGTATAAAAAAATAATCACTATCTAAACCATTCCTACTTGTCCCACATTTAAACTTTCCTATTGTCCCATAATAGATATAGGAAGATGTTGTATGAGTGCAAATGGGACAACTCTCCATCCAATTAACAATTAATAAAAGTAAACCATTATAGGTTAAGGTAAATATTCCTGATTGTCCTACTTAATTACTTGTACTTGTAATTTCCAAAAGTGAGACAATCGGACATAACCCCAAAAGGATGATGAATGGTGAAAATCAAATTCAAACAGACTCTTCTTAATGACATTATTTAACATAAATTATTTTACATTACACTGTAATTTACCCACCCTAACCTTAAAATGTCTTAAAAAACTCTTTATGAAGAAATATTGTCATTAGGGATGTGAACGAGTACTCGAGTACTCGAATATTTCTTGGTATTACTGAGTATCGATTACTAACATGATTCTCGACTAATCTGTTTCCTATTAGAATGTTGTTGTTTTCTTAATTTTAAACAAAAACGTTTTTATTGAGAGCGCCTCTTGGGAAATTATATATGAATTAAAATTAGGAAAAATTAAAATATAATTCGAAAGTTTGCGTTTAACTGTCATTTAAAATTCCCCCAAATCAGAGTTAGGATGTGACCAAGAGCATTTTTTTTAGGCTTACACACTAGCTTATCTTAGTCACTCTCACGCCTCTGTGTGGTCAGAGCATATATATTCATCGGCAGATCTTTTAGTAAATTTTACAAATCTTCTCGTCACAGAAAAAGTTGACCACTTGGAGATAATATTTTTAAATAAAAACAGATTCTTTGCACCTTGTTTCGACCCTAAGAAAGTTCTAATCATCACCCCTATTTATCATTACATGTGTTTATACGGTTCTGAAATACTGTTGTTAGAATTATAAATTTTCTAAAGATATCAACTAATTACTTGATTAGATTATTGCCAGTCAGTTTACATAATTAGTATATGTCATAAATGAGCTGATCCTTAAACAAGGACCCACAATATATAAAATGGGTATAATTTTGTATTCCCCTTTTGATATTGTGTAAAAATATAATGTTTTTCGTAAAATAGAACAATGAAAGCTTTTTGGCACTATATCAATGTGCCTCTAACGATACAAAATAGTAAATGATTTTGGAAAAGCAGTGCATAAGCCTTATTGGATTTCGTACGTTTCAGATGTATGTTCCAATACTGTGGATTCTTTATTTTCATGGGTACCAATTTTCGTGGATTAATCAAAATTTGAATGTTTGTGACTATCTAATTACATGGTTTTGTCGAATTCTACATGCAAGCCTAAGGAAAATTAATTAATTAATGGACATGAAAATTCGTGGTTCACCTCTATCTACGAAATCCACGAAAATTGGTATTCAACGAATAATAATGAATCCACAATTATCCGAATTTCGTTTACAAAATATGTAGCTGGTCTATAATTCAACATTTGGTAGCACATACTAAACTTAACACATATCCTTTTTGTGAATATTAGAATAAACAATATCATTGAGAGTCAAAGTAGGTCTTTCATGGTCGTTTTTGTTTGTTTCAAGGCTAAAACTACATGCAATTTATGCTGTTTAACAACAACTTGTGGACGGGTGAAAGAGTACTACATGAAACAAACATTTGTTTTCTGACAAGCTGTTTTATATAAATGCATATCATTGATTTTAGTGAATATTTTGATAACATTTTTTTTCAAAAATTTGCATTGTGATTTGAATTCTCCAAATCTTTAACAAACGTACTGCTTCAGTAGAAGTGAAATATGAATCCTGCTATAATGTTGTTAAGTTTTATAATGATACATGTAGATGCGATATTTGGTAAGATACTTAACACTATATAATTTTTAATTTTTTTATTCGAACATCACTGATGCGTCTTTGGTAGACAAAACTCGTGCCTTGGGTAAAAATAATAGCCCAGTATTTTTTACATGTTTTACCATATTTCAAATAAAACAGTTAAAGTGGTCTTAATGAAGATAACAAATAGTAAAACAAAATTAACATCAAAACGAAAAGTCCTTATAAATTACAAAAGCTTAAACACATTAAACAAATGACTATGTGTACTGCTATGACTCACATTTAACATTTGTGACTGTTTTGTGGCGGATATTTCAAGCTATAGGACATATTCGAAGTCTGCACTAAAAGTACAAGGTATAAAAACTTAAACAAATACTATATCATGTATATACTATCGCTTGAATTATTCGCATATTATAATTATAAATAGATTCAAACTAACTGTAGTGTATACAAAATTTGTTTTTTACTGTTTTTCTCTTCTTTGTTAATTTGTAGGAACGACTCAGTTTCCTTGTACTTTTCCATGTACATGGAGTGGCAAAAGGTTTGAACTTTACTTCTTTGGTAACTCAACCCCATTGGCTAATTGGATTTTCGATGCAGCAGACGGCAAATCATCGACTTTCGACGTATCCACATTTTTATGTTATCAAATGACGGGACAGTATATAGTTATAAAGTATGTTCAATTTGTGTAAATAAACAAAAGAGGAATGTCTACAAAATGATACTTTTTATATAAAGATTTGTGTATCACTAAAGAGACAGAACCTATCACGAGTAAGGACGTTTATAGGTGGGACGGTATTATTTCCTGGCCCATAGGCATAATGATAGACCTGTAAAAAATTTCAACACTTTCCACCGCTGCCTAGTTAACTGAATTTATTTCATTGTATAAATCAAGCATTAATTTGAATATGTATGATTACCGTTTAATTGTTTGCTATTTTTAGGAACCTCATGCCAATAGTGCTTTGAGATCTTTTATCACTCAGTGAATACACCCAAAAAATCTCAAAAAACATTTTCACCTATTATTATATATATATTCGACTTCTGATTCCACCCTCAGTTTGGAAAAGTGTGTTAAGTATATACTGTATTATTTGTCTACTGTTCAGATTCATTTATAATGAGTAGGGTGTTTAAGAGAACAACATGAATTCTAGAATGTAAATACTGCTGTGCCACCTATAGCTAAACATGATTTTAAAAATAGAAAACCAAACTTTAACAAAAATTTGTACGACGGTTAAAATGTAGAAATAATTCTATCATGCCATGCTTTATGCTCATTTTTAACATGGACAGGCATTATATTTGTCAATATCTCAATACCGATCGCTAAATTGACCATAGAGCTTGGCATGATATATATCAAATAATTGTACGTCACATTCAGGTTTTTTTTACGAAAACGTGTAGTACAAATACGAATTTTACAGTTTTAGGAAATTAATCCTACATTATAGCAATGAAAAAACACATAGCTTGGGCGTTTCAAAGCACCATTGTTTTTTTTTAATTCGGTATTTCTACAAACAATTTTGAAAACTTGAGATTACATGGTTTTTAAAGGAAAAATGATTGGAAAACGTCCAGTGGTGGTTATGTTCTAATTCATATATGCAATAAAATGTTATATACAATTTTGTCTATGGTACTGAACAGGATATGTCTTCACTCATGTTTTTCTTTATTTGAAACAATTCCAATTCTGCATTTGTTTTGGAAAAGTGCAAATAAAAAAAAAGAATAATTATAGTGGAAAATCAATCATGGTATTACACATTGAAACAGTTAAATTGCAGTTTAAATTCATCGCAAATGTTTGATAGTTTCATATACACCTCTTTATTTAGTCATTTTAACAAAGAGTTAATTGATTTATTTTACACTCTTGGTATACTCGGTATAAAGAAGGTTAGTGAAGGTGCATTAACTAAGGTTAGTTAGGATATGCAGGTTTATGCATGAAATATAAAGAACGCAAAGACAAGTAAAATACTTGCTATAAAAAAAGTAATAATATTTCGATACAAAATCAAACAGTATCGTTTTTGAATGATGGATGCCAAACATATATTTGATTATGTTAAATATTTAAACATTATTTTGTGCTATGTTTTAGGGTTAAAGAGTTCAATGACATCTTTTGTCTGTCTATTTCCTATGATTCAAACGACTATCCAGTCAAGTTCTTCATGACTGATGGTGGTGGTGAGTTTCATGTTAAACGATAAAAAAAAATGATATAGAGTATCCATCTATGACATAAAATCATTTACATGCACAGAAAAAAGCTAAGTAGTACAATTGGATTAGAGCTTCCAATACACAAATATATAAGCATAATACTGTTGTTTAACCATAATAATTATGCGAAAGAACTTAAGAGCGATCTTAATTTTCCTGGCACAAACTTAAATGAAAAAGCCAATGAAAGTGTCTTGGTGATTTATTTCTTTAAAACATAACAAAAACATTGTTAAGTTGCACAGGAATAGACATTATCAACATGATAATTGTATTACATTTAAGTAAAGTCATTCATTTTACATTTTGCAGTGTTTAAGAAAAATTCAAACAAAACTGATGCATTAATATTCGAAGATATATGTGAATTATGCGGAACCCCGGATTTTAGAATAGTAGCCGTAGGTAAGAAGATCATCATACTATTAAACAGGAAATATATTTTTACGGTAGAGCGAATTCTGCAAAAATAAAAGTTCACATCAGAATCACCCATTGTATTTAAAAGTATATTCCACCGACAATACATTCGGCACAGTGTGCTCAATATTTACCTTTTTTTTACCGTATTAGTTAATTAATACAGTTTGTTAATTTGCTAAACTAGTACAGTCTATAAACATGATAAATTTAACCATACTCTCATATTATGGAGCATTGTAGCGTGTAACGATTGCAAGCCATACCTGGTAGTTCTGACTCTCGGGAGTACGGCTGTTTACATGTGATCTTAAACAATACGTTTGAATTTGCATATCACTTAAATTATGCAGGTGATTGTACTATTGTTTGAATTCAATTTATTCGTTTTGACTTTTCTATCAGCTTTTCTTAGGAACTATTTATAGTTATATCTAAAAGATCTTTCTTGAATCTTTATCATTTTAAAAGATTTTGTTCGCTACAGTACCGTACAGTTACTGCACAATACTTAAATTTCCAAATAACGAATAAATAGTATCGTTTTAACCTACCTATTAAAAAGAAGATGTGGCATGATTGTCATTAGGGACTAAATGACACAGAAATGAACATCTATAGGTCAGCGTACGGGCTTCTACAATGAAATCCGTACCGTAAAGGCAGCAATAAAATGCCGTAAAATGACAAATGTAGAACGATCCAAACGTGAAAACTAACGGACTAATTTATGTAAACAATAAGGAATAAAAAATAAATATGTAACAGAGCAACTACCGACAAGTTATGAATATAGGCCCCTGAATTAATGTGGCGGGTTAAACATGTTAGCAGGTGCCAAACTCTCCCCTAACCAGAGACAGCGGTGTAACAGTTCAACATAGGAACAAACAATAAAAATCAGTTGAAATAGGCTTAACTGACCAGAAATTCTCTGTACCCATTCATTTTAGAATATTTAATTAGATATAAGAGGATGTAGTATGAGTGCCAAATCTCTATTCCAAGTCACAATTTGTAAAAGAAAAACCAATATAGGTAAAATTACGGTCTTTAACTATGAGCCTTGTCTCACACCGAACAGTAAGCTATAAAGGGCTCCTTTTTGCATATTTAAAACATTTCAGATATATGATTGATAAAGTGCAAGTCCGAATCTATACACTAGTAACCCGAATTTAACTTGATCGGACAAAAACGCATTAACGCTGTTTAAATGAGATTAATCGTCATTTGATAAAGATTGACAAAAATTAAAAATCATTTTTAATTTATTTCAATGCATATCAAATCATTTTAATGCCAGTCAAATAGATTCGCTTGCAGTCGTTCAATTTAATTCAAGTTGGCGGTAAGTTACGTCAAACAAATAGGCCACGCCCCCGTTAAACTATTTCAAACTGGTATTAATTCGTTTTAAACCGTGTTGAGACCCGAGCTTTTAACAAGTAAATCACTCAAGCAAAACAACATCGATGTATCTTTCGTTTATTTGTTTCAAACTTTATCGATTTATATATATAAATGCGTGTATTCTTATTAAAGTCATATACTTCACAATTTAAACAAATAAATGATCAATACACTTAACATATATTAAGGAATTTAAATAAAAACAATAAAATATTGATGCACGGTTTAAAAAATTCAAAACTTGTGAATCTGTTAAAAATAAAATAGTTGTTTAACATATTTTTAATTTGCCCAAATGCAGTAGATCTTTATCTCACATATTCGTTTCAAAACTTGCTGAGTGCTATGAAAACTTGTGACATGTAAGTAATGTATGGTCCATTGCAATGACTTACGAAACTTTAGGTATTCCTGTATATTTCCGTTTCTCTTTTTCTGTCTTACTATAGTGTACTCGTAAATTAAATATAGACACGGAAATTAAAGTAACTTACAAAAATTATTTATTTTTCACATAGTTTAAATCGATGTATCTTATATTTTCGGTCAACAACAAATATTCCCTAGCTGTATATTGATATATGAAATAGCTTGTAATAAAAACAATGTTGTGTTAAATAATAAAATTTATAAAGATACTGCTGACATTTGTTGAATTTAATAAACAGTTCAGTCTTGCACAACATTGTAAATGAAGGAACAGCTCAATAAACTTTTCAAACTGTGTCAAATTGTAATATCGGTCACTGACGCGAAACGGGCGTAAATTGTGGGAAAGCAGCACAATACGAAAATCGTGAATTGTGGTTTCAATTTTGTACAGGGATTAGTGTGCTGTCATGTACCGTGACGTACACTAAGTCTTGCTATGAACATATATTCTGTTTATATGAGATAAATTTTAGTCTGCGATAACGATGGGTTGGTTGATTTAAGTTTTATGACCTTGACTTGCTCTAAGTCGACATTATCTTACGTCTAATGCATTAAAAAAAACATATATTTACGGTTAGGGCATTTAATATAAGTCTACCTACCAAATTAAAATCAACATAAACATTATTAAAATAAACAAGAATGGAAAAGAAACAATTATGCATTGTTGCTCTGATATAATTTTTATTAACTATATTTGACCGGTAATGTCTTAATAAAAACTAATTGTCGTATACATAAAATATTTCATCTAGGTGCTTTCGTTGAAGTTCGCGTTACATATCAAAATGAATTTCATTGGTTGGAACGTTTGCAAATTGTCAATCCAGGTGTTCTCATCGAGGTCCGCGTTCATGTTTCAATTCAATACACAATATTTCATCTAGGTGCTTTCGTTGATGTTCGCGTTACATAGTAAAATGAATTTCATTGGTCGGAATATTTGCAAACTTTCAATCCAGGTGTTCTCATCGAGGTCCGCGTTCGTGTTTCAATTCAATACACAATATGAAGTCCAATATGGTAAAAAAAAAAAAGGATTTTAAACTCTACGATGTCCGAGTAAATAAATAGAATTTAGAAAATAAAACACTTTTACGATTCTTCCAACGCAATAAAGATACTATCCTTTTCGCCGATGAATAATTATTACTATAATATAAGAACTAGGATTTGTATACTATTCAATTTGGGAACAGTTTACCTAACAATATATATGTTCCTGATTTGATTTATTCCTCGAGAAAATAAATTTGATTTATTCACTTAAATCAATAATTGATCAACTTGAACTTTGAAAAAGTTACATTAATATATCTTTTTTTAAATTGTGAAGTATATGACTTTAATCAGAATACACGCATTTATATATATAAGTCGATAAAGTTTGAAACAAATAAACGAAAGATACATCGATGTTGTTTTGCTTGAGTGATTTACCTGTTAAAAGCTCGGGTCTCAACACGGTTTAAACGAATTAATACCAGTTTGAAATAGTTTAACGGGGGCGTGGCCTATTTGTTTGACGTAACTTACCGCCAACTTGATTTAAATTGAACGACTGCAAGCGAATCTATTTGACTGGCATTAAAATGATTTGATATGCATTGAAATAAATTAAAAATGATTTTTAATTTTTGTCAATCTTAATCAAATGACGATTAATCTCATTTAAACAGCGTTAATGCGTTTTTGTCCGATCAAGTTAAATTCGGGTTACTAGTGATAGTTATTCATAGAAGTATGACGTGTTTTTTTAAATGAAATTTGGAAGATTTTTAAACTTTAAATTGAATGTCAAGTTAAGTTCATTCTGTTTTTTTGTCAAATGGATATAGCCTGAAATTCGTATTTTAGAAACGTAATGCACATTATATTAATTACAATTATAATCACATTTTTTAATCTTTAAGAAGCAGGATTTCCACGTATGTATGATTAACTGGTTATTAGAATAAGTACGTATGTTTGTGAATTGATACAATATTTTAGACAACTGTTATTGATCATACATGTACTAGTATGATTTTCACCTTATCAAATGTAAATATTGCAAAAATGTGTCCGACATCTGTTAATTGTGAATAATCTTTTTTTACATATATAATCATACATAGCAGTATAAAAGTATTCTAGACATATACAAAACACAAAGAATTTAGTTCGGTGTTCGTTTCATCAGAATTACCAAATTCAGAGCATTATCAAATCAGTGCAGACGGGGTTGCGCACGCAAGCAAGACATACCTATTGATAAAGTAATATAAAAAGAAAATAGAAAGAAAATAATTATATTTCACAATAACAAATACATTTTGCAGGTCCTGAAGACGAAGAATTTGAATGCAATTCACCACCCCACTGTCACAACTGCACAGTTTTTTCTGTATGTGATAACATAGGATCAATTCCACAGGCATTTCCAGGTAGAAAAAGACATCAATATCATAGGCGGAAGTTTGTTACATTTTCTTAACAGAAGTCCTACCAGTCTTCAAGGCTAAGAAGTTTTCTAGACGAGAGCATTACCGTTTACAATGGCGAAAGGCTTTTCAATTATTTAGACGGCAGTATTACTAAAATCCGTAAAAGTCTTGTAATAAATCGATCTTAAACTATATTGTTTGTTATTTTATAAACTTTATTCGACGTTATTCTATCGACATGTATTTGTCGGTTATACACGATATGTCGTTCGTACAATTTATATTAAAAATGAATTTGAATATTGTTAATGAAAATGAGAATTTATGGATTTCTTTTGTCCGAAGTATCTTGAACCAAACATCTATAACTCATAACCATGAAATTCTGGTTATGTTTTTTATTTTTTTTTTTTATTTTTTTTTTTTTTTTTTTTTTTTTTTAAAGTTTTAGGCTATTAGGACCGGATCCCAAAATAAGAATCAGTAAAGAGTAATTCAATAACTCAGCATGACGTACCCAAGGAGTACGAGAGCCAACCAATCAGAGGATTAAGTAATCAAACCAGGAACGCTAAAAGCAACTGAACTCATGTTAAATAGCCACACAAATCTAATGTCGATTATAAGCTTCCAGCAAAAGCCCCTAAACGAATAGCAATTAGAGGCGAACTTACTCTATCAAATACTGCTTGCATCATAGGAATAACCAGTAGTACGAAAACAAACAAAAACCAACGCCAAGGAAATATTGTACATGTAAATATGGTTAATCGTCATGCTTATGTCTTGATGCATGCAACAGATATGAGAAAAGAGAAGCAAAGATGTCAAACGAGTCTTCAAAATCACGAGTCGAAAACAAAATAATACAGGTCTCACTTGTAATATTTAGATCATCTATCTACTAAACTCATCGAATATTCCTTGTTTTTATAAGCCAGAGGTGTATTCCATCTATGAGAACCATAAAAAGATTAAAGAGAAAAAATAAGGTATGATATTATGAAGCATTCAAAGCTGCAAATGCTAAAAGATTATGCCAAAATTAGGCATTTCCAAGTAGTTGAACTTTCTGTGGTTTCAATAAAAAAATAGAAAATCAAATTTGCATATGTATTTGTATTTAAGAGGCTGTCCAAGGAAAACTCAGGCAATGGTTGGCACATCATGGGACTCAGATTTCAATGAAACTTTACATGAGGTCTATTTAAGACATGAAATGAAAAAAAAAAATGTCTGCGGAAAAAAATGTGCACGGTTGCCATGGCAACACGAACATCATCATTTTGGCCTTAGAAACAGCCAAGAAAAACTGATTTTTACTACGTTTTCAATTCAACATTTCTTCTTAATCACAATTTAAAGAGCTTAACTATATTGATACAAGATAATATCCACCTTAGTGTACCTATTCCATAAATTACTTGTTATAATCAATATATTGACAAAGGAAAAAAAACACCTAATAAGGACATCCAAAACACCAATTGTTCATTTTGCCAAAATCGGCCATTTTTGAAGTCTTCTGGAATTCCATCCATGGTAAATATTGGAAATTTACCATATAGAGCTAACAGATTATCATATTCTTTAATAAAAAGAACAAAAAATTTGGTGGGATCACATTCCTGTAAGGCTAAAAAAAAAGGAACAGCATACCCCTCTCAGCTCAAAAAACTGCTTCAAACTGTATTATTGCCAGATCAAACTTCTACACATGGCGATGCATGCATATTTTTCTTTTAATAAAGTCAAATCTCATTATTCTTAATGAAAGGGGTATCAGTAACTAAAAAAATAATAACTGCTTTCCTGTTTAATATATTTTAACATTGGTGCAGCCTCAATTTCTCCATGGATAATATAAGATCACGATGCAAGATGATCATGTATTTAAATTACACACAAACTCACAAATAAGCAAATAGTGATGGCAATGATTTATTTTTATTCCAATAGATCAATCTAATATTTAAATAAGGTTCAACATGTTCAAGATAAGTTGAAAGAACACAATATTGCAAAAATTACAGAATAAAATAGGCAAGGAAAGTATCCGTGAACTTCACATTTATACCCGTTTCTAAGACCAATCCCAACAAATTCTATTTTCGTCAGCAATAATTATTGTCTGTACATTTACTACAAATTTTTAAACTAAGAATTTAACCATGACCTCCTTAAACTTGCAGACAGGTGCAAGTATTTATTCCATGTTTCTTGTCTTTCAATTTACAACAATAAAAGTCTAAATGGTACCATAGTGCACAAGAAAACTTCCATTCAAAAAACTAATTTCTGAAATATTTTTATTTTTATCATGTTTAGTAATTGAAACCTTGACCTTTTATTAAAACAAGCAAAGTAAGTGTAAATTATAGGGTTTGACATGAATATAAACTGTTGAAAACAATTTTTAACACCTTTACCCCTATCCGCCATCCCCAATAGTCTGGTAGCACCTCAGCTAAAACCCTAATGCATTGCTATAATTCATGCAAATACATATATAATATATATATATTAGAATTTTGTGTCATGGACTTTTAAATCTTGAACCATGATGGCTACATGTACATAAAAATTATGAAGCAGAAACAAACTGTAAATCTAAAGGAATATCACAAAAGGTTGGTCAAAACATTGCAATAAATATTTTAGTTCCAGCATAAAAGAAAAAGAGTGCACACACTGAAATGTCTCGCCTTCTTTACTAATTATTGTTATTATGTTGATATTCCTAAGTATAAAGCTTTAATACAACGTCACATGAACTTAACATAAACCATGATAGCTAAACAAAGACCAATGAACCATGAAAATGAGGTCAAGATCAGATGAGCCATGCCAGACAGACATGTACAGCTAACAATGCTTCCATACAACAAATATAGTTAACCTATTACTTATAGTTTAAGAAATATAGACCTAAACACAAAAACTTAACACTGTGCAATGAACCGTAAAATTGAGGTCATGTTCAAATTAAACCTGCGGGACTGACATATAGATCATAATATATTTACATACACCAAATATAGTTGACCTTTGGCATAAAATATAAGTTAAAAAGACCAAAACTTAAAAACTTAACTATAACCACTGAACCATGAAAATAAGGTCAAGGTCAGATGACACCTGCCAGTTGGACATGTACACCTTACAGTCCTTCCATACACCAAATATACTAGCCCTATTGCTTATAGTATCTGAGATATGGACTTGACCACCAAAACTTAACCTTGTTCACTGATCCAAGAAATGAGGTTGAGGTCAAGTGAAAACTGTCTGACGGGCATGAGGACCTTGCAAGGTATGCACATACCAAATATAGTTATCCTATTACTTATAATATTAAAGAGAGAATTCAACATTACAAAAATTCTGAACTTTTTTTTCAAGTGGTCACTGAACCAAGAAAATGAGGTCAAGGGCATTGGACATGTGACTGACAGAAACTTTGTGACATGAGGCATCTACAATGTATATACAAAGAATGAAGCCTCCTTGTCGTTCACCTTCCAAAATATAAACCTTTTAAATTAGCTTACGCTGCCGCCGTCGTAACCGCCGCCGGATCACTATCCCTATTTCGAGCTTTTTGCAACAAAAGTTGCAGGCTCGACAAAAATCATTGACAAATTGAATGAATTAGTGCAAGTTCATTTTCCTGACGAGTAATTTCTATAATAGCATCATTTAGTTCATCATCAGATTCCTCTTTAGGAATTTTTCCAGATTGATTGACAAATCTGGAAAATAAACCCTGTACTTGTTGTGAGCTCAGCCATTCTTCTGGCAAAAAAAGCCTATTCCCATTTTCATCCCTGACTGCTCTTATTTTTTTGGAAGCCTCTGTTGGAGTATATTTTCGGCCAGTTTGTTCACCTTCCATAAATAAATTAAGTAAATAGTCTTTTACAGCTATGCTAAATCTCTTATTCATTCTTCTTCCTTTCAATGACCATCCTGAATGTAGTGAACATTGTGTTTTAGACTGTGGTGTCTGATCATCAGTTGCTTTTGAAAAAACACTTGTCATTGACTCTTTTATGTTAGTGCATTTACTACTCCAAAAAGTTTTTACTCGATCAGCATGCCTGATCTTATGATTTCCAATGTCCTGGTGAATGTTATATTCATGTAGACTAACAAATGTAAGACCACATTCACCACAAGTATAGTCAGTATAGTCATCAGTCTGCAAAAGAAAAAAAAAAACATTTGTATAAAAGAAGTGAAAAAACAGCAGAATTGAATCACTCTATCATGCATACATGTATACTTTGAACGAATTTGTGGGTATTTAAACTTAAGTAATTTCAATTATCTCCCCTGAAAAAAATCAGACCAGAAATATCCTCCTTCATGCACATCTTCAGGTTGTGTACAACTGGGTAAAGTTTCATCAATTTTATTCTTTTTAGGAGTAATTGCGCTAACAAGACTTGTTGCCATTTATTGCTAGATGTATATTTAACTAAGTAAAGTCAATTATCTCCCTTAAAATAGTTCCATCCTTAAATATTTTCCTTTGTCCACATCCTTAGGTTGTGTACTACAACTGTTTGAAGTTACATCAATACTAAGGAAGAGTTGCACTTATGAGATGTGATGGACAGACAGATGGAGGGACGACAGGGTGATTCCTATATATATCCCTGAAAACTTGTTTATTTGGGGGTATAAAGACACTAACAACACAGGACACTAATAAAACCTAAACAAACATTAGACCTTTGGTTTTCCTGTTTGAATGGTTTTACACTAGTAATTTTGGGGCCCTTTATAACTTGTTGTTCGGTTTGGGCCAAAGCTTTGTGTTGAAGGCTGTACATTGACCTATAATGGTTTACTTTTTTAAATTGTTATTTGGATGGAGAGTTGTCTCATTGACACTCACATCACATCTTCTTATATCTTACCCTCCCCCTGGATCCTCCAATATTAATAGAGGCTCTATAAAGCCTGAATTGCGTACCTGGAAAAATTAGAAATCTCATGACCCTTTCATTTACCCAAGAGTGAAACAAAAAGTTTTTAATTATCTGTTATGATTTACACTGCAAATTAATGAAATTATATAATTAGCTAGAAATTGCAAAAAAGTATTTTTTTTCCTTT
Organism: Mytilus galloprovincialis; assembly: GCF_965363235.1. NCBI lineage: Eukaryota > Metazoa > Mollusca > Bivalvia > Mytilida > Mytilidae > Mytilus > Mytilus galloprovincialis. The sequence goes on along the minus strand of NC_134850.1, from coordinate 62,925,288 downwards.
TTTAAAGACAACAGCTCTTATACATACCGGTAGATTAATATACATGGTCTTTTCCATATTGGCCATGGTATCATTCAGTGACCCACACAACACCCCGAGACTTTAGTTGAGTGCCAATATAGGTCGAGGGATGATACCCAGGCTGTTATGGAAAAGGCCCTGTATTACATGTAATCGCTTTATCATATAATTCCGATAAATTGTTTCAATAGTATTTTTGTGAGTAATTCAGGGAAGAGAGGTAACAATTTAAAATCAGAGAGATATTTAAAAAATAAATGTTGACTAAAAATAACAATAACAGATTCTTTTTTAAACAATTTGGTAGCCCTTTAAAGGACTGTTTGGTCTCTTGGTATTTTCATCTCCGGGAAATGTATCATACTGTGCTATTTGGACCAAAATCATTTATTCATTGTGTCCCCAAACTTTCTCATTAACAAGCTTTTTGGTTTTCTGTATTACAAAATGTACTTAATTTACTAACATGCACAATCAGAAGTCTGACTGCAGCTGGCAAGGGTGAAATGTTCCTCTTTTTCTGTGGCATATTCATAATTTTTGGTACTTGTATTGTTGTTGCAAGAATCATCCTTATCATCTTCGAATTCATGGTAAATATCTGTTGAAAAAATATATATATAATATATAGTTTAATTTTAAAATTAAAAATCAAGAAAAAGCCTGGCATTAAAATTATTCATGAAGAAAGTGAATGATAAAAAAGTTTCTTAAAAAACACCAAAACAATTCATAAAATAAAAGTATCATGCTGCAGATATTAAAAAAATAAGTGAAAGGAGCATTAGCAAAGCGTGGCCAAAGTTTAATCTAATTATTCAAAATTTATTGTAGAGTTAATAACTTCTATTATCATATACTTAGTCTAAATCACATATGATTTTTACCGTATGATAATAGCATTAAATTAAAGTATTTTCCATATTTTTCGAATTGGTGCTTAGCGGGCTGATATGAAAAGTTTATCACATGCTTCGATTGTTATCACATGCCTTTCCGTAACGTTATCACATGGCATTCCGGTGATACTCGGCAAATTCCGGAAAACACACCTCAATGCTACGTTTTCAGTGAAGAACATTACAAAGTAGTGTACAAAACAATTATTTGAATACTGGAAAGTATATTGAGTAAAATGATTAAATTAAATTAAAAAAAAAATTTAAAAAAAAATAAAAATATGCATTTTTTAAGTTTTCTGAAACATAATTTAGAAAGTTACTTTAAAAAAGTTGACTTTTCCAAACAATGTTCAATATGTATATTGTTGAATTATTTTTTTGTAGATTCGTCCATATTAAAATGTGGTTTTTTTTCTCTGTTGAGGCATATTATAGAAAGATTTCATATTGAATGTATCAAATTTTGGGTCCGACGTCCGTGAACTTTTTACTCTTTCAACTTCTTTTCGGGAACCACGTAAAAGGATCAATATATGAATCTGTTATTTTTCTCTACTGTTGAAGCATATGATAAAAAGATCATAACATGTCATTTTTCATATCACATATATTATCAGCCCTCGAGCCATGCGGCTCTTGGGCTGATATTGAACCTAGGGCTGATAATACATGCGATATGAAAAATGCCATGTAATAATCTGATAGTCCGAACTTTAAATTCAGATTAAAAATCTTATCATCATTAGGGACGTGTGCACTAGGTTTTAAATTAGTGAGACTTTTACTTCATAACAAACTTCCTTTACTAAATAATTCAAACTTATCCGGGATAGGCGGACAAACTGACAGACGGATGCAAGAACCAGAAAATATAGATGATAACGCAGCTTTGCTTTTTGTATTCAAGATTTGAACTTCGAGTTGACTTCAATTTCGAATCTAAGTTTTACGTAAGATTGCATAAATTTACAGATCCACTGAATACCAGAAATTATGGCATAGACCATAAGCTTTTCTTAAAGCTTTTCATAAATTTACAGGTTCACTATATATGTTCACTGGATAACTGAAATTATATACATGTAGAGTAGACAACAATTTATATAAATCATACCTAAATTTGCAAGTTCTATTGATTCTGTATCATCACCATATGAAGTTGTCCTGTACATTTGACTCCTTGTAGAAATCACATGAGGGTGAGAAGTTCTACATGGCTTACATATTCCTGCAAAAGTTTAAAAAAAAGATAAACAAATTTTACAAGGCCAATATAAACAAAGGAAAAATTAAAAAAAAAAACGCCCTGGTAAAATCCAGATTAAAATATTCGGAATTTTACTTACATGTAATAAAGGGGAAGAAAACAGGTCTGACAGATGGGAAATTTCAAGTCAGTCAAGATATTCATGTAATTAGAATATGGAATAATCATAAACAGACAAAAAAATTGAGTTCATTTATCTGCAACTTGTGCATTTTTTCTTTGATTAATTTGACCTCCTATGGCTATTAATATTTTTTTTATTTCTTCAAAATATTGGCCTAGTCATCATTTTTTTTGGTGTCATTTCGTACATTTTAAAACTGCTCTAATTTTTTACATATAATAAACTCATCATAGATAATGATATATTATATTTCAATGTGCTAATCGATTTTTATATAAGTGCCTTCTATCATTTTTGTTTCGTTTTATATATGTACATGTATTGGTCTTTTGTTGGGAAATATATGACTGTAATTGACTAATACAATGTATGTGAAAGGTCAAATAAAAAATATATGTGTTCTCTACAATGTACTTCCCTATATTTAAGCTTAAAAATAGCCTACATGTACATGTACCTTAAAGTTTGTTTTGCCATTTTTCATTAGCACTGTTTTTAAAAGTAAGGATTTCCCTCCTAGACTCACTGTCTAACTACATAAGTTGTATTGCTTTCGGAAAATAAAGTATTATTATATTATACATGTACAAAATGTACGTACCTACTCTTTTTTTCAAAGATGTACAATGTAATAGGAAACACACACATTATTTTATTTGGCATCGGCAAACCTGCCCGTAATTACAAGTTTTGAAATTCATTGAGTGCTTTTAACATTTGTAGCTTCAAAGCTTGTTTATGGGGTAATTTCTTTTAAAATCACTTCATTTTTTCTTGTATCCCCGGTGCTTTTGACTTGAAAAATGCCGTACACACATATCATCCAAGTAGGCACGCCACAGTGGGGGGAGAGCAAGCACCTGAACATGGTTATGTTTATCAATAGTACTGTTTCAGCGGACCCTAGTCATGCTAGTGGCCATCTTGTAGGGTAAAATTATTCTTTCAATGTTGAAGACCGTCGGGTGAATGTCAAGATGGAGAACAGGAATAAAGGCCCTATTCATTGATAACTTGTATATGTTCTATGTATTGTGTGCGATTTTGTCCTTTGCACACTTGCCACAAAAACATTTATAGGTACATGTAGGATTGAAATTCTGGGTAAAAAAATTACAGGACAGGAGTTTGGAGTAAAAAATAGGCACGATGACTGAGCAACTGGGCCAACAAAAATAAAGATAAACTTGTAAAAATGCAGGACAATATTTTCATAACCCCCTTTAAAAATCAAATGGTAGCTCCCTAACTGCATATATATATTAATACTAGAACACACCCGTGATATCGCGGGTCCGTGACTGAATTAAGGTATATAACTATGCGCAAGCCTTGTTTTAGTATTAGTATGGTCATCTGATAAAGTCATGCCGATTATAAGATACACAGTTTTTCTCTGCTTTCAAATCTTTCTGTTTGAACCTGTCGAACTGGAACTTATAAATTATTGGTAATATTAATTATTTGGAAAACAAAAGGTCCTGGAATGGAGTATTTTTAATCAACAACATTGTCCTATATTAGTTTTAACTAAAGATGAATTCTTTGATTCGCTGTTTTACGTCATGTATATGCCCACTAACAAGTTGAAAACTGTTCCTCATTTTTAGTCTTGTTATCTTAGAAAGTCTTACTGATTAAAATACTACAATAGGTATTAACCCTGAATACACCGTTTGGTGGTGCGCCTGTCAGATGCGGAACGTACAGATTAGGTAATAGGTAACAGGTGAATATACTATTGGTATCGGTATCGGACTTGACCCGGAACTTCTTAATTATTGGCAATATTAATTACGTGGAAAACAAAAGGGCCTGGAGTGGTGTAATTTTCAATCTACACCTTTGTACTATAATAGTGATATATAAAGTTGAATTCTTTGATTCGTCGTTTTTACGTGATGACGGCTGAAAAATTGGACTTCGTAATTTTAGTATTATAGATATAGACTATAACTGTTAAGTGTCTTTAAAAATCAGCTGTATTTGTACAAGGCTAGGAAAATAGGTGTATGCGAGCTTTTAGCGAGCTATTACACCTGTTTAGAGCCGGGTACAAATACAGCAGATATTCTGTAAAAAAACTAGACAATTATTGTCTTTATCCTGCAATTATTTCTGTATTTTATTTATATTTTGAAAGACACAAAAAAGCCATAAATAAAGTCATTCGATGCAAAATGTCATTGCAGCATTTCCACAAAAATGGATGTTGATTTGAGGAGCCAAAACTCAAATGTTGATTTGGATGCTTGTTTTATATAATGACATATAAATTGGGTGTCGAAATGAGTCTGACATTTATAATAATATACTGCATGTGTACATGTACCTGTTCTGTAAGCTTGGCAGGCTTTGGGCAATAGACACATATTAGGGAAAGGGCACAACCTGAATTACATGTAACTTACCACTTCCAACAGGTATCAAGGATTGATACAAGAAAAATAGTTCTTTTGAAGTTTTAAAGTCAATGGCTCTATCTCCTTTACACTTTGATGAATGGACTGGATAGGCACATTTCGAACTGTTTGTTTTCCAGTAAGTCCCAAGAGAATCTCTATGGGCTTGGCAAATCAGTAGTAATTGCCTGCAGGCTGCATCAACATCAAACAATCCGGCGCGATACAGTATCAGATCCTGCTCATTTACATTTGAACCTGTAGTACACACTTTTAGATATCTAAGGTGGGCAACAACATCTTTCTGGCAATCAAGAAAATGGATGATATGACCAGAACAATCTCCTAACCTGCTGAAACTGCAGGAGTCATTTATTCCCTCCATTTTCTTGTATACAAATGCAGTAAATGAATCCGCAGTAAATATATTTTTTTAATTTATTTTTTCAATAAAAAGAGTTTTATCACAGTCTTTGTGTGTTTTCCCCAATATTGTAATTTATTATCATTGATAGAATATTAATTGTAATATTTTATTGACAAAATAACATATTCATTGAAAATATTCCCACTGGTATTCAAAGGGAGGTAATCCAGATACTAGTTTTATGATATATTTCAAACAAAGAAATAGGCACTAATAATGTAGATCCCAATATTTTTTTAGTTTAGTAGTATGAATTACACATTTATCTTACTATTTAAACAATTTTTACCTTTCAAATAAATGTGGAACAAAAAAAAAAACAATTTTAAAAATTGCACTTTTACAATGGACATAAAGGGTAAAACCAGGTACTAAAACATCCCAAATTTTTAGACTATATCAAACTTTCATCCAAAAAATAAATACACACCATTTGTTACATCTAATGACAAGGACATTTAATGCAAAAAAACTAATTTCAAGAAAATTTAATGTGCCAACATTTATGCATCCCTTGCCTGGTTTTCAAATGGACAGCCTCTTAATAAGATATGATTACATTGAACTCTTTCTGCATACATAACAACATGTGTTAATTACATTTTAATCATTGATATTGGACGATGAATGCTGACAATTAATTTAACCAGTATCTTCTATATCTAATATTGTCTAGCATATTAAACATAATATCTTACACCGCAATTGGCAACCCCTGGTTTTTAAATGTTTGAAAAACACATGATTTCTAAAGGTAGTTCTATTACGTCATAGCACTTCCGGTATTAGATGAGATAGTACTGCGCAACTGCAACCTCAATGTGTTGCTAACTTTGCTGTCGAGCGGACGTGGTTTGTCTCGATGCGCAACCTCTAATTAAAGATTTCCTCATAGATATATTAAGTCAATGTGATTGACTTGTACATATATTTTATTTATATTAAATAAAAGTATATGTCTAAAGAGATTTTTTACGCAAGTAAAAATCTTATAAATATTTCGTTTGTGAAACGAGATTAATTTACTACTTGACAAAGATGGCGGACGTCATGTTGCACAAAGAGAAAGGAGATAAAACTCCTAAATCTTCTTTTGAAGATGATTTACTAAGGTTAGATGAAGATGAAATAGCATACGAAGGGAAGGGTAAAGGTCCCGCTAAAAGAAATGCTCAAAACCTATTGCCAGTAAAAGTAGTACAGGTAGCGGTCCAAAGGTTAATAACAAGGACGCTAAAGGAAAGACTGTGGTAAACAAGGGACACGAGTTGTCGGCTAGTGCTTCAGATAGTAATAATAATGTGATTATAAATATGCTTACTGACATGAGAAATGAACAATCTTCAACTAATAAAAGGTTGGAAGATATGAACAAACGTATAGACGTTTTGTATAATGATGAATATGATGATGAGTATGATAATATAGGTGATGTAGATGAAGATATGGACGAGGTCCATGAACCTGATGACGGTCAAGATACCGGTAATGAACCCCCTTGTAAAAAACAGAAAACTGTCACAAATAGCGAAGGGTCTAGGTTCTCTAGTATGAATAAAAGATTTAGATCTGGTGAGAGATGTGGTGATAAACTAGATGAACATCTAGCAGACAATATCACAGATATTTTCAGAAATGGTATTTCTGAAGAGAAATACAGAGAACTTATGAAAGATGAAAAGAGTAATCTGCCTGAGAATTGTGAAGGACTTGTACCAATCCAAACTGAACAGTTAGTATGGAACCTGTTATGGCCCAGAACTAGAACTAATGACAAAAGAATGAGACAATGTCAGACTACTGTAGTCAGAGGGGCAACTTATCTGTCCAAAGTAGTAAATAGACTAGACACAATTCTAGGTAAAGAAGATACTCAAAACAAACCTGAGTTGGAAGGTATTCTTGATGACTATATGGACTCTCTTGCTTTATTTGGTCATGCAAATAAAACAATATGCTTAGCTAGGAGAGAACTCATGAAACCTGATGTAAAAGGTGAATATAGTCACCTGTTTAATAAAACACAACCTTTCAATAAATGGTTATTTGGTAGAGATGTCTCTAAAACAGTCAAAGACATTGGAGAATGTAGTAAGATTTCAAATCGCCTTTCAGTTGGTAATGGTTATGACTAGTTTAGAGGTGGTTTCCGTGGTGGATGGAGATCCTCATGGAATAGACGCCGTGGTAGAGGTAAAGGCGGAAGAGGTCGTGGTAGTGTCTCAAGGTCAAATAACAAATCTGAGTCAAAAAACTCCCGTTGGACTCACAACAAGTACAGGATGTTGTGAGTATAAACACAAATGATTTTCAAGCAGAAAGATTAAACAGTATGGGTGGTTTAAAGTCTATTGAATACAATAGAATTGCTAGAAAAATTTGGATTTGGTGCATTGAACACCAAATATGGCCGACTGCTACTCACATACCAGGAAAGTTAAATACAAAAGCAGACTATCAGTCAAGCAATTTTAATGATCAGATAGAATGGCAACTGAATAAAAACAATTTTGGAAAAGTATGTTTATTATGGAATAAACCAGAAATAGATTTATTTGCTTCACATCTAAATACTCAGTTACCAATTTTTTGTTCATGGAAAGCTGACCCAGAATCATCTTTTGTTGATGCTTTTACTCTTGATTGGGGTAATTTTTCATACAGTTATATGTTTCCTCCTTTCAGCATGATCGGACGCTGTGTAAAGAAGATTATAAAAGACAAGGCAGACGTGTTGTTTGTGGGACCACTTTGGCCAACCCAACCATGGTTTGTTCAAGTAATGAAACTGTTAAAAAACAATCCATATGTGATCAAAGCACACAAAAAGCTATTGACCCTACCATACAAGGACATAGTTTATCCTTTAGAAAAGACATTGAATTTGATGGTATGTCGGCTATCCGGAACCGATTACAAAACAGAGGAATTTCAGAAAAAACTTCTACTATTATCATGGCATCATGGAGATCAGGAACTTAAAAACAATATAAAACATATATCAAGAAATGGTTTATTTTCTGTCTTGAACGGAAAGAGGATAAATTTCACACGTCTGTAGAACTTGTGCTAGAATTTCTGACTTATTTGTTTGAATGTGGATTGAGTTATTCAGCATTGAATAGTGCTAGATCAGCACTTTCTGCGTTTGGTTTGACTTTTGTTTATGTGCCTGTTGGAAAGCATCCACTTGTGATAAGATTTCTCAAAGGAGTATATCATTTGAGACCAACTGTACATAATGATGTAAATATTTGGGAACTATTGTTTTGAGATTGTTGAGACGTTTATCACAAGTTGCTGATATATAGTGAAAGATTTAACTTTGAAACTAATTATGTTAATTGCATTGACGAATGCTACTAGATCACAGAGTATTCATTTATTAAAACTCAGCAATATGCAAAAACAGAAGGATTGTTTTCGATTTAAGATATTTGATTTACTGAAACAAAGCAGACCTGGATACAAGAATCCAGAAGTTATTTTAAAAAGTTTTCCTCCAGACAGGAGATTATGTGTGTATTTAGTGCTGAAGGAATATTTGAAACGTACTGTTGATATAAGATCAGAAGAAGATTCATTAATACTAAGTTATATTAAACCATACAAAAAAGTTAGTTGCTCAACTATTTCTAGATGGCTTAAGTCCATTATGTGCCGAAATCGACACAACTATATTTAAAGCACACAGTACACGATCTGCATCTACTTCGGAGGCAAAGCAAAATAACGTGCCTGTTAGTGATATTTTAGCTAAAGCCGGTTGATCAAGTTCAACGACTTTTGGAAAATTTTATGACAAGACAGTAACAGCAAGTGATGTTTTTGCAGAAAAAGTGTTACAAATTTGACTGTATTAAGGTGGTATGGGAGTCTAAAATAAAAATGATAGAATTTTTTCATACTTTGCCAAAACGTTGTATCTATTGATACATGTTGAAAAATATAATAAAAGTGATAGGTCACCGCGCATTTTCTCAAGCTACAGGACGGGACAAAATGACACATTTTGTATGGATTATACAGGAAAAAACACCATTTTGTGATTAGAAACTAAACAAAATGATAGAATTGTTAAATACTTCAGGAAAAGATAGTTTTCAGACACTGCTTTGAGAATATCAAAAGAAAAGATAGGGTCACCGTACGTTTTTCCGGCTAAAATACATAGTAGGAAAATTCCATACAGAATCCTTCAGAAAATGCACTTTTTTTAGAGTTACCTCCCTTTAAAATGCCAATTTAAAAAAAAATAAAAACAACCAAAAATAATTAACATTTGCAAAAATATCAATATTTAGAAGTTATATTCTTATAAATTGGTACTTTTAAATGAAAATGTACATTAAACATCTGCATTCCTGCATCAAATTTTGCTAACTTGATGGAAAATCTGGACCTTTGATTCTCTGTTTTTTACAATCCAAGATGGAGGAAGACACCCATACCACCTTAAATGTTTGATTTATGATTTAGTTTTTAATAAGAAAGATCAAATGATCTACATGTATATGAGTGCTACATAATGCATATCACTGGCATCTGGTTGTTGCAAAATTGTTTAAGTGTATCTTATGATCATCACAGGTATCCATTGTCAACAAAGTGAGAAATACATGTAAAATACATTCAAAAGCACACCTGAACAAAAAAATGTTGTAGCTTTGAAGTCTCATCTAATACCGGAAGTGTTATGACGTAATAGAATTAATAATTTAACGATACTTACCTTGGTTAAGTTGAAGTTAAAGTGTAATTCTATGAAGACATAGAATAACACTGGGGGTGTTAGATGCCACCTCCCACCGCATCAGCTCTTATTATAGGGTTTGGTACATCTTTGTATATTGTGATTGGTAGATGTACTTTTAATACCAACATTTTTTGTTTTTACTGTAAATATTGAAGTTGCAGTTGCGCAGTACTATCTCATCTAACACCTCCAGTGTTATTCTATGTCTTCATAGAATTACACTTTAACTTCAACTTAACCAAGGTAAGTATCGTTAAATTATTAATTATTTCTTAAGATACAGAAATGTTCAATAAAACACATCATCCACAACTTTCACACAATGTATTAATTTGATATCAAGGATATATTGCAGTTTGTAAATAAAATACAAATGAGAGATTTCATCTCAACGTGCTTTTATCATGGTATCTTTGATGAGTTTATTTATTAACTATATAAAATGCTAAATGATTTTTGGAAAGGGTAAGCAGATCCTGCTCCACATGTGGCACCCGTCGTGTTGCTTATGTGATAACAAATCCGGTAAATAGTCTAATTCGGTAGGTCACATTCATGAAAGGGAAGGGGATTGTAGTTACCACGTAAGGAACATATCCGATATCATTTGTGAAACGGTTATTCCATAACGGTCAACCAAAATAATCTACATGTAGATATCCATAAATAATAAACAAATATTATATATTATTAACTTAAAATTATGTATTTTGTTACATTAGATGATCTTCACCATTTTGTTATATGTGCTTTTAATATATAAAATGTACACTTGATGCTCCTGTAGCGGACATACTGGGTCTGCATGTATAGATTATCCTAGCCTATTTGGCAAAACTGTTAGAAATTTTTGGTCCTCAATGATCTTCAACTTCGTACCTTATTTGGCCTTTTAAGAATTTTTTGATTCGAGCGTCACTGCTGAGTCTTTTGTAGACAAAATGACGTCCGTCGTACATACAAAATTCTATCCTGGTATGTATGATAAGTTTATTAATATTGTTAGAATCATAATTTTCAATGCCATTATTTTTGTTTTTATTACAATTGTTTTAATCCCTTGTCATTTTACTTAACGCTTATACTCAAATTACTATAATTTATGTTCGATAAAACCATTCCACTTAAATTACTAAACTGGTTCCAGAATGCAGTTTTATTTTAATTCCATATTCTAGGGTCGGTTGAAAACAAAATTTTACGATAAAAGAGATGATTTCAGTTTTCCAATTGTGAACTTTCCATTTCTAAATAGCAACATTCCAGCAACACCTGCATACGGGGTATATATATACCAATTGATACGATATTCCCGTGCTTGCATTTCCTATCATGATTTTCTTGATAGAGGGTTGCTACTAACAAGGAAGCTATTAAACCAAGAGTTCCAAATGGTGAAGTTGAAATCATCCCTTCGTAAATTTTACGGACGCCATCACGAGTTGGTTGACCGTGGTGGAATAACCGTTTCACAAATGATATCGGATAAGTTCATTACGTCGTAACTACAATCCCCTCCCTTTCATGAATGTGACCTACCGAATTAGACTATTTACCGGATTTGTTATCACATCAGCAACACGACGGAGCACATGCCACATGTGGAGCAGGATCTGCTTACCCTTCCGGAGCACCTGAGATCACCCTTAGTTTTTTGGTGGGGTTCGTGTTGTTTATTCTTTAGTTGTCTATGTAGTGTCATGTGTGCTGTTGTTTGTTTGTCTTTTTCAGTTTTAGCCATGGCGTTGTCAGTTTGTTTTAGATTTAGAGTTTGACTGTCCCTTTGGTATCTTTCGTCCCTCTTCTATAAAGGAATATAATGCTGCTATAAACGGCAGATATCAATTTGAAAATCTGTCACTAATAGTCTTTTTTTTTTAACATAATTGCTGGTAGACACAGTAGTCAGCACCTCAGTGTTGACAAGAAATATCATTTATATATAAAAAAAAAAAAAGACGTGGTATGATTGCCAATGAGACAACTCTAAAAAGAGAGACACAGAAATTAACTTATATCGTCATTAATTCACTGTTTACAAAATTTTGAATTGTTTAAACTACTAAGGAGTTTTTTAACCAACGGATATACTACCTGAGCAGTGTTAGAGAAAACCTTTCGGAATTTTTGATCCTCCAAGCTTTCAAATTTTATCTTGTTTTGCATTTTAGCTTTTTATAGATAAAACGCGTTTCTGGGGTAAAAAAATAGCCCAACACGTATACGTTTTACTTATAGTTCACATGAAACAGTTTAAATCATAAAATTGCTGTATCAAAAGCCCGAACACATCAAATTGATGCTAATTTTTCATTGGTATGCCTCACTTTTTAAAAGTGTAACTGTTTTGCAGCGGATATTTCAAGATACATGAGGTATTCGAATTATGCGCTAGAAAAACAAGGTATGTCAAAAACTAAGTACGTTACGGCTTTCCTGTCAAAGGTATGAATTCCAAATTGATTTCGGTGAAAACAAGCCACCATAACATAGCAAAGGTGACTGAAAGTGACATTAAACACTTTTTCAAACCACAATAACATTCGTTTTATTATTTTATCATGCAATAATCCATTATTTATCTTTAAAATGAAAACAAAAGAAGCTAAGCGTAGTTAATAAATGGCGATTACTGGAGTGAAATGTAGCTACACCTAAATAACTAAAAACAAATTTATATGTATGTATGTAGTGTTTGGAAAATCAATGAAATGAAATATAAGAAACAATTATCGTTCTCTAACAATTGGTACCTAGTAAAACCAATCAATAATGTTACTTGTGTTTTGATTCTATTTTTTTATTGGCATAAAATATTGTTCACATAAGTACATTTGTTCATGCTTTCGACATAGTTGCTGACTAAAAATGAGTGTAATACTTGAAGTGTAGCAACACAATAACATTGTCTTTTATTTGGCACAACTTTTTGGAATTTTGAATCCTCAATGCTCTTCAACTTTGTACTTGTTTGGGTTTATGAATATTTTTGATTTGAGCGTCACTGATGAGTCTTATGTAGACGAAACGCGCGTCTGGCGTACTAAATTATAATCATGGTACCTTTGATAACTATTTACACCACTGGGTCGATGCCACTAGTGGTGGACGTTTCGTCCCCGAGGGTATCACCAGCCCAGTAGTCAACACTTCGGTGTTGACATGAATATCAATAATGTGGTCATTTTTATAAATTTCCTGTATACAAAACTTTGAACTTTTTGAAAAACTAAGGATTTTCTTATCCCAGGCATAGATTACCTTAGCCGTATTTGGCACAACTTTTTGGAATTTTGAATCCTCAATGCTCTTCAACTTTGTACTTGTTTGGGTTTATGAATATTTTTGATTTGAGCGTCACTGATGAGTCTTATGTAGACGAAACGCGCGTCTGGCGTACTAAATTATAATCCTGGTACCTATGATAACTATCTTTTCAAATTAAAAAATCCACATTTTTCAGGCAGAACAGGAAACAGGAAATCATGCAAGACGGAAGCACGTGGTAAGAATAATGTTTAATTACACAACGGATTTTTTATTCTCTAAACCATCTGAAGACAGTTCTGATCCATCTTTGAACTTTCTTTGTTTGATTGAATGTTCGGAGATACTGAAATATGGTAAGGGGGAGGTTTGGGTGCCAGCTTATATGTCAAATACCGTCATATTCAATATATGCTTGTCCCAAGGCATAAGCCAGCAATAGAGTGGTTGTCGTTTGTTCCTGTGTAACATATTTGTTTTTCGTTTATTAGTATTATTTTATACATACATTATGTCGTTAGTATTCTCGTTTGCATTGTTGAACATTTATCAATTTTGGTCTTTTATAGCTGACTATCCGATATGGGCGTTGTTCATTGTCGCAGACCGTATGGTACCACGTCTTTGGTTTCTAGATTTATTATCTAATTGGTAGATACAAGATTGATAAGATAAAATAGAGCGGTGTCGTATTTTAACTGATTTCGGAAAGTTTCCGTAAAAATTGTTCATTACCAATTTTCATAGGTTTTACTCTGAAAATTGCTGAGTGCTCGCCACTATCAATTTAGTTTTTGTGCACACCAAGGCTGCATTTTCTGATATTGAATTTAATGTATTTTTAAATATTTAATAAACAAAATGCTTATATGTAAGACTTGTTAACAATATTATTACCAAAACAAAATTTCTATTGCATCTTACCTTACCTTTATTCCCTCCGCGCCAGAAGTCGCATAAGGCCTCCACGTTGTAAATGTGTCATGTTTGATTCCTCAGAAGTACAACAGTTTTAGGTTTCTTCAGCCTTTCTGGTTTCTGTAACACATTCTATGACATCTATATTATACAAATTTATACTATTTCAATGGTTTTGTAAATGTTATATAGCTAGAACGAGAGTATGATGACTATATTTTGTCTACCTATTTAATGACCACATATTATAAGTGCTGTCTTTTCACATAATACATGTATTTCAAATTTGTGACATTTAGTTACAAATTAATGCATTTCTCGTGTATGATCCTTTAACAAAGTGTCAAAACAGGTGACTTATTCAACTTCCTAGCAAGAAATAATCCCAGCGCTAGTACATGAAATTGTGGTACAGTACATCACAGGAAAAGTCAATAAATGTATATGGGGAAATGATATTGTAAATATACAACTAAATACTGAGCAATACGGATTCCACTAAAAAAACAGGGGGGCTGATCTCAGGTGTTCCGGAATAATAGGCATATCCTGTTCAATTGTGGCACATTGCGAGTTGCTCATGATTGTAAATACCCGGTAATAAGTCTTACTCGGTAGATCACATTCGGAAAAATGGCGGGTATGCAGTGACCACATTAGGAAAAAGTAAAATCACAAAAATACTGAACTCCGAGGAAAATTCAAAACGGAAAATCTCTAATAAAATGGCAAAATAAAATGACAAAACACATCAAAGGAATGGACAACAACTGTCATATTCCTGATTTGGTACAGGCAGTTTCACATATCTGATATCATCAGTGAAACTGATATTTTATAGCCATCAACCAAGTCTTGTTTAATAATCTCTGTTCCTAATTCCTATATATTCAAAACTGCACATGCACATTTAACATGTTTGTGATGTAAATTTTGCATTTACAATGATATAGTTTGTAAGGATGATTATGTAAATGATAGCAGTAATATTGTTTATGTATTGCCACTATTGGCTGTATCTAATACAACTTATAGTAAATCATTTCAGCTTTTCTAGCTAAGGTAAATTGTTTACATTCTCGTTTTCTTGTCTATGGTGGATAAATGTTATTATGTCACTGGCACCCATACCATATTTTCCTATTCTATAATTTAGACGTTATTTCTGTCATATAATAAATCAGGCGAAACTTTTAATAAAATGAACGGTACCAATTTTCTTGCACCAGATGCGCATTTAGACAATACATGTCTCTTCAGTGATGCTCGTTGCAAAACTATTTGAAATTCAGAGCTTATATAAAAGATGAAGAGCTATAATCCAAAAGGTCCAAAAAGTATAGCCAAATCCGTGAAAAATGTACTAATCATTTATCTTTAAATACTTTCATTTATAGGAACAACTTCCGTGTCCATGGAGGAACAAAATATTTGATGTGGAAACGCTATGCTTGACACAAAATGGATTTTTTTTGCTGATGGAAAAACTTCGAGTATAACGAACTTTAACAACACATTCCAATGCTTTCAATCAACAGGGCGGTTTCTTGTTCTGAAGTAGGTTTGTTTTATTTTATAAGGTGTTGTTTTGTCATGATAATATACATGATATATATATACATTACGGATTACAAATGTGTCGAGGTTTGTGATTGGATAACAACACAGAGATGTCAGTATATATTCAGGAAACTGCCGGGGTATATACGACGTTTTTATCCCCAATTGGAACCTCAAAAACGTCATCATAACACCGGTTACTATGTGACGTAGTCAAAAGCTATCAGACTGTCAGAGGCTCACAGAGGGAAAATAATGACGTGCTTCAGTCAATAATACATTTTTGATACAAAATCACGCATTTTACACTTTTAATATTTAAATTTAATGTTAAAAGTGTTATTATAAATTATTACATACACGATAAAATTATGTTCACAGCAAATTAGAAAATCCTTCACGTATGCCGAACATATCAGGTTGGGTTTTTCAATATATATGTGTTGTCAACAAATACCTGCACTGGAAAATAACATTAAGTCAGGGGTAATCCGTAATATATGTGTAATTCAGGTCTCAGAAAGGGTATATACTGTGACATTCCCGGCTTAGGGCTTATATCCCCTTCGCCTTCGGCTCAGGGGATATAAACTCTAAGCCGGGAATGTCACAGTATATACCCTGTCTGAGACCTGAATAACATATAATATATATATATATATATATATATATATATATATATTTATATATGTGCGTGTGTCTGAAAAATAGCCAAAGATAAACTTTCGGGGCGATCAATTATATAAAACAAAATGTGCGTGTGTCTGAAAAATAGCCAAAGATAAACTTTCGGGGCGATCAATTATATAAAACAAAATATACTCATGAACAAACGTCAAATATTTCGGAGAACTGATATTCTTAATTAGTAATAGGATTCTCATCTTGACACGAAGTAGTCAAACTGAGATAATAAGCTCGATCGTGATATAAAGTATCAGTATCACGAATACATTAATACGCTGGTAATTTTTTCAATATGGAATATTACAGAGGAAAAATAAATTCCTTAAAAGTGAGAGAGTCCTGTACTAAGCCTACAAACAAAAATAGTAATTTGCAATATAATCAGGTAAACTCCAGTAACTACGAGTACTTTCAAATCGTACTTTCGTGTTAATTTTACGTGTTTATACTTATTTAGTGTTAAATATCGTCTCCTATTTTTGATTAGACCAGCTTTTATACGCATTTGGTATGACTATAAATGTTCACATCTGTTCTCGTACTATGAACAACAAAACTATTTATTTTGTTCAAAAACAAAATCCGTATTCCATTACTGTATACCTTACAACAAAATTATTTTCTTTCACCTTTGTATTTATACATTATTTTATTTGACAGTATTTTATTGAAGGTTGTGATTGTCTTTTTGGTATTGTTAACCCCTTAATTTATTGATTTAATATTTACATTGTGTCATAGATCAGATGTATTTGTTCAGTGTATGTTAACTTGTTTGTATTAATATGTCTTTTGATTGAGTTAAGCCATTTCAATTGATATTGCGTTTTATTATTCGTTGTTGTATTGTTACGCTATTGTTTCATGTAAGGGTGTAGGATGGTGCCTATTAAAACGTTTAAAACCGCTGCATTTGTTTTCACCTGTCCTAAGCTAGGAACCTGATGTTCAGTGGTTGATGTGATTCATAAGTGTTTCTGGTTTCTCACATTTGTATTTAGATTACACCGTTGGTTTTCAGGTTTGAAGGGTTTTACTCTAGTCATTTTGGGCCCCCGTATAGCTTGCTGTTCGGTGTGAAC
This sequence comes from Mytilus galloprovincialis, assembly GCF_965363235.1. NCBI lineage: Eukaryota > Metazoa > Mollusca > Bivalvia > Mytilida > Mytilidae > Mytilus > Mytilus galloprovincialis. The sequence goes on along the minus strand of NC_134850.1, from coordinate 62,907,875 downwards.
CAAGGCTCTGCGTTAAAAACTCCTATAATGGTTTACTTTTGTAAATTGCGACTTGGAAGGAGAGTTGTCTCATTAGCACTCAAACCACATCTTCTTATATCTATACACATGGAAAAAAGTATTGCAACATCTTGATTGTTTAAATCTTGGAAAATCAGCCTCCTTTTTCGGATAGAATATGATTCAATATTTGTATAATAATATTGAAACATTGTTGATAATAACATTGGCATTAAAACGAAGTAAAAAAAGTATGAAAAAAAATGTTTCGTTTATCCAGAATTTTGATAACAAAATGAAGTAATTTTTGTAAGAAAACTTTACATTGTCAGACAATTCAAAATTAATCTTAAGATGATTGTTCACATCATTGTTGATTGTTACACGCCAAGGAATCAATACTTGGTGTGCAGCATCCATTCACCCGGATAACCGCCTCTTAACGTCTTTTCATGCCTGCAACCAATCGACGAATTTGTTGCTAAGGTAACCGCAACCATTCCTGATGAAGAGCATTGTTTATTTCATGACGTGTTTGAACTGGGGTGTCCTGTCATGCACTTTACGCCTAAAAGTGTCCCATATATGCCTGATAAGGTTCAAATCTGGGCTACAATCAGGCCAAGGAAGATAAACCGACTTTCATTGATCCAATGAATATTCCTCCAAGATGCTAATTTCTAACGTTGGCGAGCTCTGCATATCATTGGATTCGGGCCACTTTATGTCTGTTCGTAAGCGAAGGTCCCTGAAATGGTCTTCTCGCACGATTACCAGTAGCTATGAGTCAATTTCAAACAGTTCTTGATTAAAAGCTCCTGTATGACAACCACTCTCTTTTCTTTACTTTTTGCAAAGGGTTTCCTTCTGACCAACCTTCATTAAACTTGGTTTTCCCTAGCTGGTGTTATAGGGGGTCTTCCTGATCTCAGTAGATCTTTAACATCATTGGTTGTCTGATTTTATTCACAAAACGACTTATAGTGGAATAGTGATGACCAACCATACATGCAATATGTCGTAGCGACATTCTTGCTTCTCTCACGCTGATAATCTGCCATCTTATTGCATTTGAGAGTTGGGGAGGACCCATTACATGATATCAATCACATAATTTTACAAACTTGGGTGTTATATTATAGTTCGTTTCTGTGTGTATTACATTATAACGTTGTGTCGTTTGTTTTCTCTTATTTTTTAGTGTAAATTCACATTGCGATAAGACGTGTCACGGTACTTGTCTATCCCAAATTCATGTATTTGGTTTTGATGTTATATATATATGTTATATTTGTTATTCTCGTGGGATTTTGTCTATGTGTGTTACATTTTAGTGTTATGTCGTTGTTCTCCTCTTATATTTAATGCGTTTCCCTCGGTTTTAGTTTGTTACCCCGATTTTGTTTTTTGTCCATGGATTTATGAGTTTTGAACAGCGGTATACTACTGTTGCCTTTATTTAAAGTGTTGCAAACAATGAGGATAAAAACATCTGTTTTATTGTTTACGGGAACAGCTGCATGTGCAGATTGGAACTTATCGAGTCGACATTTATTGATTAAACTCAGTTTGGATTAAAATAATGTTAAACTAAGTCTATTTCAATAAATTATATTACAAAACAAAATATAGTGTTTTTAATTCGAATTTCAATTTGGTGTTGCAATACTTTTTTTCATGTGTATATATATTTCTAAAAGTCAGCAGTTTGATAATGATTAAAAAAATTAAAATTAAAAAAGTATATGTATAGACAGTTGCTAATATAAAGCATGTTCAATTCTCACAAATCCATTAAAAGATAGATATCAAGGTAACAAGCAAGAATGCTCTATTTCAAAAACGATTTAGATCACCAGAATTTACAGATTAAACGTCCCCTGCTGTGGATGCATCTCCAATAAGGGATAACTCAACAGAATAATTTAAAACATATTGTTTGAGAATATCATTGAAATACTAATTACCAAATATATGGCCGAAATCTTACTAAGCCATAGAACTTAATATCACAAAAATGAGGCCACGACGCATAAATAAAACAATCCTACTGAATTATCTGCATCCCGGATAACTTGTGTCAATCAAAGATCGTAAAATCATGTCGCTTGTGAGTTGATACACATACACATTATCTCGGTCTATTTCAGTCATACTTTCACATGATTCTACGCGATCGTAACATATCAACTTAGATATTGGAAGAAAACTTCATACGATGGAGCAGAGGGTTTGTAACTGCTGAGAATTGGGAAGATTACAACTGGAAAGTCTAAATTATTTCGTTTATCAAATATTCTAGTTTGAATTACAAAGCTTTGTGCCTACTCCTTTCATACTAGTTATATGTCATTGTTTTTTTTTGCGTTTTAAAAACAATAGCAAATTCATAATATTAATAAAAAATATTAGTTACTAGTCTTGCTCGGGAAATGTAAGATCATGTTCAATAATTGAATATTAATTTGTTTAAGGGTATTATAATTTGATGCTTTCTTTTGTGCAGTTTTTTCCTATGACCCTAGAGATAATCCAATGAAGATGTTCTTTTTTGATGGTGGTGAGTTTATATTTCAATTCATTTAATTATTCCAAATTAAATTAACACTGATTTATTCACTAATCGCTAATGTGTTGTATTTTGTTAGTAAAGGAATTCATCCTCTTTTAGGTACACACATTCTATATAACATAAAAATTCTTTCATTCATAACTATTGAACAGATTATTTTGACAACCAGACAGGTTAAGGTCATGATTATTACAGTGTGGTCACTTAAAATGTAGGTCAGTTGTGGTTTTCATTTTGCGATTTATGAATGGAATGGGAAAACCGATATCTCAAGTTAACGCGATTGATAGTTTATATTATTTTTACCGATAACCGCTACGAATTTCATCTGACGGCGACTATAATGTCCAGTGTAACTGTTATGTCAAAATTAAACCTGCAATAAACGGGAGAATTCGACATCTGTTTGGTATCTACTATAAATGGTTATTTTGGTCAGACAAAAGACAGTTATAGGGCAACATAAGTTTTCAACACTAGCCGTTAAGACAGGTGTCTGTACACTATATGTCAACTCTAAATCTAAATTTTTAATATGATTTAAAATGTCCTGGAACAAGTCAGGAATATGGCAGATGTGATTTAAAAGTCCGTTTCTATGTATGTTAGCGTTTTTTGTAAGTTGCAGTTAAGCATTTCTGTTGTTCCGTTGTTTTCCTCTTATAGCTGAGATGTTGCCTTCAGGTTTGGTTTGTGATCCAGATTTGTCTTCGATTAATCTAATGACTTTAACTATTGAAAAGTGGTATACTACTAACGCCTTTATTTATATTCTGACCACCAATACGCCAATGTGAGCACTTAGATTTCATCACATGAACATTGGAATACATTTATTGTAAACCCATCCCAAATTTTTCAAACATAGTTAAAATTTTATATAGTAATTGATAAAAAGAATGTTCAGAGAAGTAGATATTTTGAATGAACGGTTATTCGTAACCAAGTGATGTGTTTAGCTAGCTATAAAACCAACCATTTTCTACATAAGAAACTACCTTAACCAAGTAAGAGATTTGACAGTTGTTATCCATTAGTTTGATGTGTTTAAGCTTTGATTTTGCCATTTGAATAGGGACTTTCCGTTTTGCATTTTCCTGGAGTGTTTTTTTTTTTTTTTGTTATTTTACTTTGAATGCAAACCGAATTTAAGTATCATATCAGTTGGGGGTTTATGTACATAAGTTGTTGTATTTTTTTATTTTTTAATTGGTTTTATGATTAAACTTTCTAATATATATTTAAAATACAAATAGTATAATGTTAAACTTTTATATTTTGCAGAGGTTCAGATAATTCCAAACAAAACTGATCCCTTCAATGATATATGCGACATTTGTGGATTTCCAGATTTCAAATATGTACTTGTGGGTAAGAACACTTTATGAAAATAAACGATCAGTAATTTCTTCATCTGGAAAACACTGTTACAGTAACGCTTTTTCTTCATACGCTTAGAATCGAGGTTGATACAAAGTTGATTGATTGTTGGTAGCTTGCATAACGTCCAGTGGCAAATATTTCATGCATGTTCAGGACGAGGACAAATTATCGATAAATACAATAGGTGGGTCTTGTAATAGAGATGACGGTCGAGGAAATTTGGACTGCCACTGGAAAATGAGGATATATTGGATAGGGACTGAAATTTTGCCTTGCAACAGGCCACCTACGAACCCTGGAGAACTACAAAATGTTAATTTTCAAAGTTTTTGTCGAGTGATGCCGTTTTTTTTAGGCTTTATCTAAGTTTGGAGCTCATTACTTGATGTAAAGAGGCAAGTAAATGGTGAACCTTGAATATTTGCTGGGTTTTTTTCTGTCTTAAATTAATATTACACTGTCCATGCGTTCACATGTATGTAATTGTACTACATGTATATTCGTGTACTTCTTACATTTTGAAATATGTTACCAAATCATGTTCTCGCCTTTGAAAAAAAATGTACATCATATACATGTATTACGATACTTTGCAGAATCTGGAAATACACGTAAGTAATATTATATGTATTCATTCAGGTTATCTGCCACTGGGGGTCTCATGATAGCGTAGTCGCTTCGAGTGGAGGGTCGATGAGTTAAAACAACGACAGGGTCAAACCAAATGATTTTAGATTTGATAATTGCTGCTTCGCCGCTGCTTAGCAAACTAACTGATTAGGAATATACAACTATTTAAAATAACAATTACAATGAGACGGTGATACATGTGATAGCACGTCAAAGAAATAAGTAACTGATGTTTGTGCTTAGCTGATGTCGTCTAGTGAAAATAATGGCGGCCATAACATTCAGTTGTAGCGCTCATATCTCCATGAACCATTTGAAACAAAACCTGCTTCACATTACCATCAGGGATAATCAAGGTCAAATATCCCCGTAGTAACAAAATGTTTTAAATCAAAATGCAAAATTTTAAGTCTAGTATAGAAATAGAATTATGAACTTCATAAAACTTTTTTTCACAATGTTACTAATAATGTGGCAATTTAAACCATTCTGCTCCAAATGTATAACAAAAATCAATCAACATGTGCATGATGTGGTTGCCAGTCAGTGGCGGATCCAGAAATGTTCATAAGTGGGGGCCCACTGACTGACCTAAGAGGGGACCCGCTCCAGTCACGCTTCAGTGATTCCCTATATAAGCAACCAAATTTTTTTCCCAAAAAGGGGGGGGGGCGGGCCCCCTTGGCCCCCCTCTAAATCCGCCTCTGCCAGTGATCTCAGGATGTGGTTAGATGAGTTAAAGGGTCATAATCTTAATCAGTTCACTAGATGAATCAAAATATGCTAACAGGTGTTAAGGTTTATGACCTCGTCGGTAGCCATGTGAATTACGAAATTTCCAAACTGCAATAGTAACAAAACAACAAAAATAATGAGTAATATTGTACATTTACCAAGGGTGAACTTCGTGTAAATCATTATTATTTATTGTTTCAATGCATTTAATAGAAATAGGGGATTTGTAGAAAAATTGACAGACTTTAATACTAAGGTTTTTTTTTTAATTTTAAACTTAGATTACTCACTTGCTTTTCTGTGATGTGCTACCGTTAAATTTTTTACATAAAAGGGTTAATTAATCTTTAAATTCCAAAACAAAACTTGTGCTGAGCGCACCCTAGAAGGTGTACGTTATTTGCTCCACATATTTATCTTTGCTTTGACCAATGTCTATAAGTTGTTTTAATTACTAATGTTTTAATCATTACTAGCATTGCACCTATTAAACCTCTATCTATCAAGTACCGAGTTACCAAATTTGAAAATACAAGGAGAACGGCTGTTGATTTTCATAAAATTTCGATATGTTTAACATTGAATCAACACAAGGGTACATAATCCAAAATGAAATTGAAAACTTTGTGGAATGTGGAAGGCACTCGAAGAGGATTTTTGTTTAACAAAAAATGAAAGCTCGGACTTTAAAATTTATAATTCAAACTATCTCGATTGGATAAATCCGATAATCCACTGGTATCAATGTAAGAATATACATATATATCTTCAATGTTGTTCGTATTTGAAAGTTGTTGACTTCTAGTGATTATATACAAATGTCAAAGCAATTAGTTTGGTGAATTTTTTATTATTAATAACTGTTTTCTAACAATTTTTGTTTCTTTTTTTAATTGATCTCATTAGTCTTGCAATATTATCCGCCTTTGTTTTGTACGAAGTCCTGTATGATTGCCCGATCAGAATACACATCAAATGAAACAAACATAGAAGCAATAAGATATCAATAACATATATATTTTAGGTCCTGCAGACAAACCGTTTGAATGTACAGCACCACCTCAATGTACATGCTGCCATAACTGTACACTGTGTTCTGTTTGTTACACAGAGGGAAACATACCACAGGAATGTCCGGGTAGCATTGGATATCAACCATTACAGCCGTCCTATAGATTACCTAGGCGACGGTCTTATCAATATCCTCGACGACAGTCGTACTGATTTCCTAGCCGACAATCCTACCGATATTCCCGTCGACATTCTAACCAATATCGTAGGCGACAGTATTACTGATTTCTTTGGCGACAAGCAATGTAGAAGTCCAACATACCTTCATTGAAAGTGTGCGATAAAAATCTAATAAAATGTTCAAAAAGTGTGATCTATTATTGTTGATTTCGTGATGTGCTTGTTGATTATTCTTTCATTTGTCATATCACACAATAACAAATCCAGATGTCCTGTATTACTTACATGAATGTTCGTTTTGTTCACATATAGTTGGCAATATAATGTAATGGTATGCGACTGTTATATAAGTGAGAGGTTCAACTAGCTATAAAACTAGGTTTAAACCACTATGTTTTACATACGAAAATGCCTGTGCTGGAGTATGACAGTTGTTAACCATTCGTTTGAAGAGTTTGCGCTTTTTATTTTGCCATTTGATTAAGGACTTTCGTTCTTGATTTTTCCTCGGAGTTCAGTATTTTTATGATTTTGTTTTTTGGAGACAAAAGATTGGTGCACAAGTTTTGTCTACAAAGTCGATTTACCTACATAATTTTCTTACCGCCACTGGTCGGCTAAGAGGTTTAGCGCTATAAAACCAAATTCAATCCACCATTTTTCTACATTTGAAAATGCCTGTACCAAGTCAGGAATATGACAGTCGTTGTCCATTCGTTTGATCATTGATTTTGCCTTTTGATAAGGGACTTTCTATTTTGAATTTTCTCCTGAGTTCAGTATATTTGTGATTTTACTTTGTTTAGAAAATTGATTTTTACATTTTGTTTTCCGAAGGTGTTTTTAGATATTCGAAACTTCCTAAAAAAAAGATAATTCTGATGTCTTTTCCAAAACCACTGGTCTATGTTTTAATTCTATATAAAGGTTTGAAAAAAAAAGGTGTGTAATTTCATAGACAAATAAAGATTTTTCTGTATACGTTTGTATTAGTTTAATTATTAAGACATACTTATGTTTAACCCCACCACATTCTCTATGAATGTGCCTGTCCCAAGTCAAGAGTCTGTAATGTGGTGGTTGTCGTATGTTAATGTGTTAAATTTCTGTTTTTTGTTCATGTTTTTGTACATAAACTATGCCGTTAGTTTTCTCGTTTGAATTGTTTTACATTTTCACATTTACATTCTTTTATAGCTGACCATGTGATGTGGAATTTGCTCATTGTTGAAGGGCGTACGTTGATTTATAATTTCTGTGTCATTTTGGTCTTCTTTTTATATTATAATTAACTAAATGATGGGGTTTTCTTTTCACAGAATTCAAGCACCAAGGAAACTCTTCATGAATTATTTGGGCATGTACATTTTTCTTTAAACAACAAACATATTATTTTACCGGGAATGTGGATCACCTCAAAAGCTCATTGCTTATGTGTGTTGCATTGATAATGATCACATGTCAGAAAACTACTACATGTACATGATATATACAATATACAAAATCATTACAATTAAATCCCTATGCAGTTATTGGGTTCAATATGTGTGCGTTAAACAAATATTAAAGATTTCAATCAGTCACGCTGAAAGACTGATAATGAATGTTGTGCACTCTTCTTTGTATTTAGGTTATGAAATTAAAATACAAATCACGATTATCTAAAAAAAACTAATATGTTTTATAGGTCAGTTCTCTTTATTGACTTCAGTCGTTCTCTTAGTTAATTTCAAACGAGTTCTTATTTGGGTTATGCAATTGAAGTTACAAATCACGATTATTTAACGAAAAAATGTATTTAAATGTCAGTTCTCTTTCTTGACTTCAATCTTTCTCTTGACTGTCTCAGTTTAGAGATGTTATTAAAGAAAGAAATTATCGGACCTTCTATTAATGGATCGCCTGCAATGGTAAGAAGTTTAGACATTTTTCGCTGCATCACATGATCATTGTCTTCTTTTAGAGGATTTAATTTCTTTGATGTCACTTTATTGTCCGTGAAAACCAAAGTAATTCCTTTTTTAATTTTATAACTATATGGATAGAAACGAGATGGGTTGAATGCTTTTTATGTATAAAAACAAGGCTACAAACATATCAAGAAATATTATTTTAATGCCATAGGCACATAGGTAGAGCGAAATGCTACTAAATCATTTACCAGCATAAATTTTTAATCGCCATTGGTAATGCTTAGCATCAGGATTAATTTGACATTTGTTTTCCTTAAGACTCATTCTATAAATGACTGTGTGCCTTATTGTTAATGATCCATAGGATAAACACAAGTTTTACTTATATTAAAAGATTTGTACAAAATATGACATCCGCGTTAATTGATAATTTAATTGACAAGTCATTAAAATCATTTTAAAATTTAATTATTATGATATGCATTACTGATGTGTTTTTACAGAATTCAGAAATCAATGAAAACTTCATGAATTATATAAGCATGTTAAAATAAAGTTTTCTTTTATAGACACCAAACAAATTAAACTATCGGGAATGTGAACCAGCTACAAATTACATCAACTCAGTTATAAAGATGCCATATAAAAAAGACTACTTCTTTCTTTCGTCTATCTTTTTTTTCAAATCAACATAATTTGAAAAGTCACAACATCATGTCTATATGTAAATGATAACTGAGAGATGGAAATATCAGGATAACTTCTTTCATATAATATTATCATTCACAATTTAAATATGCATGTGTTTCTTCATGATATCTCTAAAAGCTAATTGACTTGATAACCATTCTAACTATGTTTATTAATTTCAAACAAACAATATGGATTTCAATTACTCAGTGACGGCACACTAAAAGATAGAATCAGAATCAAGGAAAGAAAAACTTCATAAATTATTTAAGCATGTTCGAATACTTTCCTTTACGCATCAATCAATGTATACTATCGGGAATATGGATCACCTACAACATACATAGCGCATATTAGTCCCATGACAAAACGACTACTGAACTGTATATGCAACTGTTACAATTATATTCATATGTAGTAATAATTAGGTTGACTTGTATTATTTCAAACAAACAGCGTTGATTACAATTAGTCACGGTAATGGACAGACAATTAACGTATAACTTTTTCTTTGTATTTGGGTCATAGTAATTAAAATTACACATCACGATTATTTTAAAAACTAATTTATATATATAAATATGTATATATATAGGTCAGTAATCTCTACTGACTTCGATCGTTCGTAATAAAGGATATCTGATAGACGTAAAGCATAGTGATGGTTGCCTTATCATGGTAAGCAGTTCATGCATTTGGCGTTCCATGTTAACCAGCACAACTAATTACAACCGTTAATTGTAGAATTTTCCTATGAGTTCGGTATTTGTTTTGATTTTTTATAAAACATTTTACTATTTTGCAAATTTACATACAGAAGTCAAATTATGTTAGCATAAAATGCATACAAATGCCAATTGATCACTCTAGTGTGTTAACAGTAAATAATAATTTTTCAATATGTATGCATTTGACTAGTTTGTTTGACTAAAATAATATAAAAAACAGTTTTGACGTGTTTTGTTTTATTTAAATTGATAACTTGCTTGCACATGTATTGGATGTGTCGATTAAAATATCTCATCTCACTAATTAAATGTCTTCATTGTGATTTGGTGCCTTATGCTTTGTTTTTGCATTTCAGATTTCATAATGATTGTAAATGGATTGATGGCTCGAAACTTTTCCCGTTTGTTTGTATTACTTTTAGTTTGGTGTGGTATTTTAACCTCGTTGAATACACTACTATTGTTTCGAGGTAATTTTTATTTGATTAAAATGTTTTATATCAAAGAAAAGAATTGAATGCTATTTATACCAATAGAAAATGAAAACGTCATTACTTTGTATTACACATGAATTCCTTGCTAGCTTTTATTAAGTTGTAGGGTATATTTATTTCTTAGCTGATTCAACCATTCAAATCCCTTGGTCAAGTAAATCTCATATAACTTTTGCTATTTCAGTGCCTATTGGTTAAAGGTTCCTCATGTTCTGATTTATATCTAAATTTCGAAACTTTTGGTTTAAGTATTACTGATACAACCCAATCACAAAATGGTCTTCGGGTTTTAAAAAGTAAAAATCAATTAAAATATCGAACTCCAATAAAAATTCAAACGGAGAGTCTTTATCAAATGGCAAAATCAAAAGCTCAAAAACATTCAACGAAAAGAAAATAACTGCCATATTCAAGACTTGGTACAGACATTTCCTTAAGTTAAAAATTGTGGATCTAACCTGATTTTATAGCTATCTAACTCCTCGCTTGTATGACAGTCGCATAAGGTTCATTTATGTTGACAACGATGTTTGAGTGAAACATACCAACATAGGTACAACTATCAAACATGCAGGTGCAAAAACGGTAAACATTGTGTTATACCCAAATCATTATAAAATGCTTTCTTCATTGTTGATAATGTTTACGTGGTTTGTTAATGCCGAGATCTTTATATGGGAAATCATTACTAATTTTCAATTATCAGACAGTATGTATCTCTATTTCAAAGATAGAAGTAATAAGTTACATTTAATAGAAAAATTTATATATAAATAATACTAACAGTTGGGTAGATTAGATGCATCGGAGCGTTATTCTACCAACAGAGGGCCCATTGTCATAAATAAACATAGAAAAGCCAACATAGGATATATATTTTTTCTTTACTTATATGTTTTTACTGCCGCGAAATATTTGATCGAGCATGTTTCAAAAAAAGTAAATACAATGTCTTCCCGTATTCGTTTTCGTTGCGTCATTGTCGTTGCAGAAAATGTCAACTTTTAATTGAACATAATCATCTGACCAGAATAAATAGATCGACGCTATTATGATATTTGCTGTCCGGTTGAAAAAAAAATCAATCGAAAATGAAAACTAAATTTTGATAACAAAAACCAATACATAAAGAAAAGTAGAAAAAAAAATACAAAAGGAAAGGAAAAATATGTCCACGAATTTTTTTTTTAAATCAAATTTTCAGTGATTTACTTCTTGTCACAATATTTAGTTTCCTAACTTGACTTATTACATATATTTTTCAATTATTTTTTAGATAAACAAAATGTGAATGAGTATTTAACGTCGTATCCCGATGATCACACATTCACTACAAACGACACCTTTCTCGTTTTGAATTATGAACGACATACATCAGAGGTTAGAAGCATTAACTTTACATAGTAAATTTGAACGAACACTAATGGAGCGGAATGCAATAAATATATTGACAAGTAAAACACTCCCACTCAGTTAGTCAGATGCCTCCATTGCATTATATCTGGTACTGATATGCAAGAATTTCAAACAATATGCTAAATAGCCTTTGCAAACAACAATTTACTAATTGTATCTTAATACAAATATAATGCATCTTTGCAGTAGTAGTGTTACAGTTGTCATAGAATGCTATCTTTGGTAATTATACAATCTAACTGCTGTCTAAATATTCTTTATAAGCATAATATATTTCACTATACTGTAGAATAGAATCAATCCATTCCAAATCATTCTGGTGACATTCTGCTGTTGCCTATTCTGTGGTCGAGTTGTTGTCTCTTTGACACATTCCCCATTTCTATTCTCAATTTGTTACTGATAATTAAAAAATTAAAATAACAAAAATACCCAACTAAAAATTGGAAATGAAAAGTTCAAATGGCAAAATCAAAAGCTCAAACACATCAAACGCATGGAAAACAATTTACATATACCTGAATTGGTACAGGCACTTCTTTGTACAGAAAATAATGAATCGAACCTAGTTTTATAGCATGCAAAGGCTCTCACTTATGTGACAATGAATTCCAATATATTGACAACAATTTGTGAACGAAACAAACAGACATAATAGCTAAAAATGTCAATAGGGGTACAACAGTCAGCAAAGAAAAACAAAAGGAAATACAAAAAAGAGCATAATCATAAAGGAAAGATAATAATACACAATTGACCATAAATTTGATGATAATACTATAATCAATAAAAGAGTGGCGATAGATACTAGAAGAAACATTCAAACTCACAAGTCGAAAATAAACTGACAACACCACGGCTTAAAAAAGAAAAGACTAACAGACAAATGATCGATAACATAATCTCAAAGACTAATCATTTTTTTATAGACAGTTATAACAAATGGGTCTTGGAAAGATGGTTACAATTTCCCTAAAGATCTGTGCAATGCAGAGAGTGTCAATGAAACTAAAATGGATAACGTTTTTAAGAACAGTATAATGCCATTACCCAGGAAGAAACTTGCTTATTGTAGAGTTTACAAAGGAGGATCAACATTTTGGAGACGCCTTCTCGCCTATTTGCAAAGAAACATTAAATCATCCCTATTTCGTATAAAACCGCAGGATGAAAAGAACAAATATAGTGTTTCGTGTGCAAAGAATACTTTGAATTGGACTTATAACATGTTAACAGAGACCAGAAATTTCATGTTCACCAGAAATCCGTATTCCCGTATTTTGTCAGCATATATCGATAAATTATATTCACCTAATCCGTATTTTTGGAAAACTCTTGGTGTCGTAATTATGAAAACAGTTGGTAAAAAACCTTCGTGTGGTAGTGCTGTTACTTTCAGAGATCTTGTAGAGTACATCATTCAAACTCCAATAGAGAAACTAGACGACCATTTCATACCAATCCATTCAATCTGTAGACCATGCAAAGTCCATTACCATTATATTGGTAAAATGGAAACTTTTCTAAATGATACAGTCAATATCTTTGATAAATTTCAAATAAACTCAAGCCCTTACATTACACAAAATTTCAGAGATGAGTATAAAAAGGATGCCATTTATGATACGATACATGCTTTTGTTGCTTTTCGCCACGAGTCTAAAAAATGCATGAGTCCGTATACAGGTTTGCAAAGAATTTGGAAGAAACTACAGTCTAGAGGAATAATTTCTGAGAATCAATCTCTCCCCTTAAATAAGAAAGAATCGCAAAACATACTGTTATCAAAATTACTAACTATTGTTTCAACTAAACACGAAAAATCTAAAACGGACAATCTTTCAGGACAAAAACGAAAACTTTTTATACAAGCGTATAACAGTATTCCTCTTCCTTTAATGTACAAGTTGCAGAGTGTATATCAAGATGACTTTAGATTGTTTGGATATGATCCTTTTCCAAAATCTTTATTCGGAAATAGAACAAATATAATGCCTGATATGTTTCTAGTATAATAACGATAAAAGTTTAAACGAATACAGTTTATTTGATAAGGGTACGTTTTATTACAATTGTACCGCAGAAATAAAACATGTTGAAAACTAAAATTGCATGAATAAAATTTTACTATGACAGAAAACTTTGTTGTAGAACACAAATGTAGAAAAATCAATTCTGATGTGACGAAAACATTTCAATTTAATAGACATATTGGATGTTAATTGGTTAATTTGCACACAATGGCATCAAACTTTTAAGACTTAATAGATGAAAAAAGGTAAAAAAAACACACATTTTGATTCTATAATTTTTATTTAATCCAATGCTTCAATAATGACACAAAAGCGCATTTAGTGTTGTTCAGTTAAATTGGCGCTGTTAATGTTTTTATTTCTCTTTCACTGCTTTATAAACTTGCATTTGCATTCAGTTTCTATTATTTGCTTTTGTCTCTACTGTGTTTTATGAAATTCTTTTTTTATTGTATTCACTGTTGGCATTTACTTTTGGAACTAATAAGGGGGGTTCTACATGAACAAAAGGTGGTGGGATAAGCGGACATAGCTTAGCAGCAGTAGCGGAAGGTAAAAATATCTTCAAAAGAAAGAATTTGTATCCCTTTATATCCCAACGATGATTTATATAATAGTACATGTAAAACATTTATATGTTGAAACAAGAAAACACTTTACTATACGTTAATATAAGCTGTTTAGCTCGCGATAGTTCGCTGCAATTGTTCTGTTGAAAAGTTTAACTTTATTACCTTTCTAATAGTGTACACAAAAACTTTCATTAACGGTCAGTCATATGACTTGTTCTTTTCAACGGAACGAATCTATTGCAATATATCAAATTAAAAGACAAAACATTAACGATTTAATTACGTCTTTTTAACAAGTGTCGTTAAAATCACGCAGATAACAAAAGACATTTAGTTTTAAATAAATAATTACAGGATCAATTATGTGTGTCTCCTGTTCAAATCAAGGTAGGTTGTTTTTGACATTGTTATTAGACATATTTTTTTCTTTTTAAAAGTCTGACATCATGCAAAAGAAGTTATTTGCATTATATTTTTTTTTTAATTGAAATGCCAGTTTTCAATATCATTTGGGACACAAACGTTCTGTTTTCTTTATTAATTTTCGCAAATATAACCATCTAAAGTTGACACTTGACCAAACTATTCAAATGATTTTATTGGAATTATGGACAGAATATCTGACCATGATTAATCAAATACCCATAATGTTTTATCCTTGGACGTAATGAACGACTTTTTAATTAATAAAACAAAAATTTAGAATTGAAATCATGTCAGAGGTTACATTTTATAATTCACTGCAAAATTTTAAAAACGTAATTAAAAGAATCCGATTATTTATCATTTATGTGTTATATGATTAAGGAAATTACACGGAGAGGGACTATATCGTTGAGATACATTTGTATATCTTTATTTATTGGTTTGACTGTTAATATTGATATTCTCATTTTATTTAACAGATTTCGGAATAAGATAAATTTCCCCATCAAATGGCAACTGAAAACATAGAACTGTTCTGTGGTCCATGTTCAATTAGTCGTAAAAAGTCAAAATCAACTAGATGGTGCTTAGAATGCGAAGAAGGACTTTGTGACGATTGTGTCGACCACCACAAACGGATGAAAATGTCACGTGGTCATACCACAATAGACGCCAATCAGTATGAAAAACTTCCATCTTTCATTCACACGATCAATCCCGACTGTACCGAGCACAAGCGAAAATTAGAATTATACTGTCCATCTCACAAGGTATCATGTTGTATGCAGTGTATCCTTACTGACCATCATAAATGTAACGATGTGACGCCATTGGAAAGTGTGGCTGCGTCAGTCAAGTTGTCGTCTGCCTTTCAGGAACTGGATAGAGACATCGAATGTGTGGTTGGAGACTTTGATAAATTAGCCAGAAGTAGGTCTAACAATTTGAATAGAATCACAGAGGAAGAAGCACGAATAAAAAGTGAAATATTGACGTTAAGGACACATTTTAACGAACATTTAGACAAACTGGAGGAAGAAATATCAAACGAATTACACGGAGTTAAATCTCGCGAGCACTCAAAGATTGATATAGTTCTTCGAGAAGTAAACGAGAGGCGCGATAATTTGGTTTCACTACAAAGAGATCTGAAAGGCATTAAACTACATGCTACTGATATACAAGCATTTAATGGCATTAGACATACAGAATCCCAACTAGAATCGAGCAGAAGTTACTTGCAGTACTTGCAGACCAGTGATACGACGATAGACGTTGATATTTCATTTGAAACGTCCCCCAGTGTCAAACTGATCATGGGTAAAATAACATCATTCGGTAAAATAAACGTAGTGACTGCGAATAAATCTGATTTACATCCAGTGGTTCGATCTAGATCTCTAACAACGCCAAGATCGTCAAGAGAAATTACGTTAAAAAGCGGTAAAACGTCACTTACTCAAATCCCTGAAAAACATCGACACGAAATAGATGTAAGGAAAATATCACTGCTTTTTCATAGGAAAATATCAATTCCTGTTGGACAACTTGGTATAATTTCTAGTATTATTAGGTTAATAGACAAAAAAATAATAGTGGCCGAGTCGTCCTACAAAAACGGCCATCTTTTTTTATTCAACGCTTTAGGGAAATATCTAAAAGAAATAAAAATAACTGGCGATCCATGGGACGTAACTCAATTAGATGGCACCACCATCGCCGTCACATATCCCGACCAAAACGAGGTGAAACTAATCAACTGTATGAGCGGGGATATTATAGACACGATTCCATTACAAAAGTCAGGGTGGGGACTTTGTAGTGACGACTATGCTATTTTTGTTGGCATGAAAGGCAACGAGTTACTTGAATTAGATTACTTTGGAAACAGGATTAAGAGTACAACTATCAAGTCGAGGCTAGAAAACTTCCATATCGGTACAGATAGCATTTATTACACAGACACCAAAAAGCATATTTTATTTTGCGTTTCTCTAACGGGTACGTTGATGTGGACGTACCAAAATGAGTACATGCGAGGGCCCCAGAGCGTAACAACAGACAAATACGGCAATATATTCGTCGCGTGCAGTGATACTCATTGTATTGTAGTTATCTCCCCTGATAGAAATAAGATTCGGATACTTCTCGGGAAAAGTGTTGGACTAGAGCGTCCTCAGACTATTTATATTGACAAAGAAAACTCCGTTCTACTGGTCAGCAATCGGAACGGAAAATTTGCTGCAATGTATAAAATTGTGTATCGATAGTAATATAACATACGTGTTTGTGCTTTGGGAATTATTATTTTAAAAGATATTGTTTATTTGAAATATTGCCCCATGTTTTCAATTGTTCAAGGTCAAATATATATCATTTTACAAATAAACATGCATTCTTGTTCATTTTAGATATCAAATAATGTCGGTAGTGTGTATAGGTATATTAATTAAACAATTCAATTCAATTATTTATTATTTTGAGCAAATATTGCTCATCAGTACAAATAAAAAAAAAAACTATAACATAATCCATGCATAAGGCTGATTTATGCTAGATGTAGTTCGAGTGTGGTAATTTGAGTTTGTATGTGTTTTTTTGAAGAAAGAAATGGAATTAATTTCTTTAAAATTCGGTGTAATGTGTAATTTAACAATGTTTGTTTAACTCAAACTTATATGTAACTATGCAAGTATAAAGGTGGCACATCTCCAGTGGTAAAAAACTTCCATCATCATCTTAAGTCTGTAGGTTGATTTTTACGGTTAAGAATGTCTAATTTTCCAACCCACCGATACCATTTTTCATAGACATTCACATAATTGTGACCAATGCCATAATGAGGATGGTGTGTTTGTTTTTGTTATTTCATATTTGATGGTCAAAGAAAGCCGGAGTGTCCGGAGAGTCCGTAGAGAACCATCGACATTCGACCGGACAAGTTAACTGTTTAACTGTTTATTCAAAATACACTCAGACGCAGATTTCCTGCGTAACAGGAGCGACAAATATACATACATTTACAAATAACATAGAAGTGAAATGAGTAGAATACATACAATGAAACATTTTTACAAAGCTAAATGTATACTAAATCTATTGACCATACCACAAAAAGTCCGTGCAATCTGTAAGTTTAAATAACCACGTGATCACATGAACACAATCAAACAATAATGGATAGTAACAACAAGTGTAACATATATAAATATATTCATATGTGCTGATTTACAGAGAAAGCAGTAATTTTTCAACCTTTTGTATGAAAATAGAAAGGTTAGTTAATACATGTAAATTGCAATATTTCAGCATTCCATAAAGTTTATTGATATTTGGGTTGATTCTGTAGTAATTAGGAATATATGCATTTCTTATTTTAATGACATCAGCATTGTTACAAAGTGCTATGTAATGATACTCATCTCCAAGACCAGTTTTAGAAATCTTACATTTTCTTTCAATTTCTGGAATTCTATTCCATCTCCCCGTTTCGATCGGAAATTTGATATTACAAGTACGAAGTTTGCAAATATAAAGTCTACTAAATTTTACAAGTCTAACTAGATACGGTTCCATACAAAACTCAGTCTTAAATTTTGAATAAAACTTCCCCCTTGATGAGTTATCGATATCCGAAAACCATTTTTGTATGAACTGGTCATGGAGTATTTGTTTAACGTTAAATTTTAAAAAATTCAAATTAACGTTTCCTTGTACCCGCCAAATTTCACTGTTACCAGTTTCATCAAATATAGATTTTACATAATTAATCCACTTAAAAGAATTATTTCCATTTTCACATAAATTAAACATAAGCTTGTAGAGTTTTCCAGACAGTTTATCAACATTTGTTACAAGCTTATACCAGAAACAAATCATTTTCATCTTGATACGATACTAATTTCGATAGGAAATCGGCCAAGTTCACCGTAGACCATGAAATTTGCGGTCGATGACCTCATCCCAAGATTTTTTTTACAGAACTGTAAATGTATCTTCTCAATATTCATCTTATTTTCATATCCCCAGATTTCGGAGGAATAAGTCAAAATTGGAGCTACCAAAGAATCAAATAGTTTTATCTGTAAATCTAAAGGGATACTAATATTATTAATTCTTTGGTACAGACTGTATAAAGCTTTTTGAACTTGATCAACTAATTTGTTTCTGGCTTTACAAAAATTACCATTATAATTGAATAACAAGCCAAGATATGTATATGTATCTTGGATCTCAATTTCATCATTACATAGATTAAATTTGAATTTCTTGTTACAGTTACGTTTAGAAAAAATTACAATTTTTGTCTTTGAGACATTGACAGTAAGTTTCCAAGTATTACAATATTGTTCAAAGATATTTAAAGAATTTTGTAAATCTTCAGCAGTATCTGCAAAGATAACTGTATCATCTGCATATAGTAATATAAACATTTTCAAATAAATACCTATGCTATGTATACATTCTGAATCTAGATATTCTAAACCATGGCTCAAATTTTGGCCTAAAAATTCTTCTAGATCATTCAATTATAGTGCAAAAAAAACTATATATATAGTAATCCTAGTCAATTAACACATTTGGCATGAGTGACAAATTGATGTAATCAAACCACTGTTACTACAGTTTCTATGGGTTTCAATACTAGTAAATGAAATAAAAAAAAAAACAAAATCAGATATTATATTGAATAACAGGTAATGATTTATTGCTTATCACAAACTGTCTGATATTAAATAATGTCACTACTTGAATACAAGTAACCTTGGAATATTTGCAAGGTCACTTATTTCCCTGGATCCAATGTGTTTTTATAACACAACTTAATTTATCAATCGTTGGATTTACATACACAATATCATCTTTTTATGTCTATGATACCGCCATCCTACTTTTAATGACACTTTTACTGTCAATAAAAAGTTTTCATTTGTGAACTCGGTGTGACTTTTTTCCGCATTTACTGTCTACGCTAAGACTTATAATTTTTTTTTTAAAAATTACAAAATTATGATCTCGAAATTATTATCATAGTATGTCTTGAAGATTTATAAAAACGATTTTAAGTTCTTTTTAACTTAATTATTTGGAATAGAGGTTTTAACGGATTTAACTTGTGTTCAGTTATTCGCATTCATTCAAATAAATAGAATATAAATATTAAATGTTAGTACAAAGAAATTAAGTTGATATGTGAATATTTTATATGATAGAAAATATTTCTGTAAAATACAGTTTTCTATCCGTTTTATAACTATTTTGACAAAAGAAAGATTTAGAAATGAAATATTCGTGGTGAAGACCCTCGTGATCAGATACAAATGAATAATTACATTGTCAAGTTCGACATTTCACCCATAACTTTTCAATTCAAACTTATAAATTTAAAGCCATACATAAAACGTTTATTAAAATGTTTAAAAATAGTGATTGGCAATAAAACGGTTAGTCGGAGGATTTTACAACATGACAGAGGTGCTAAAAGCAGGATCGAACTTATAAAACTAATTTTCTGAAATTATGAAATAAGTATGGCAACAAATCCGTAATTACATTCAATCAATTAATATAAATTTAGAAAAGATTGATATAAATACATGAGATAGATAATTTACTGTTTTTTTTATTTTGCAATTAACGTTATAAAAGAATGTTAATTTCTGTATCCCTCTACACAAAGGCCTCGGCATATTTTGTGCATAGAAATAAGCTCAGCAACGAATATTTCATTCATTAAATTCTGCTTGTGTCTACATTTATTATTAAGTCCTCAAGATGGAGGTCAGAACACAGCCGCTTCCGGACAATATTTGTATATTCGTAAGTAGCTTTTGATCAATTAATTTTACTGCCTTTATTGGGACTAGCTTTCGTCTGTTTTCTTAAACTTTGATTATCTTAATTTGTAGAAGTATTAATAAACAATTCATAACTAATTCGATAAAACTGGTAAATGTTAAAATTCCCGGTTATACCTTTTATCATTTGTTAATATCTGACAATATTTCCAGTTATCATAACATATATATATCTGCGGATAGATGATTTTTTTATCTCTTTGTGTTGTTTGTTTTTTGTGGTTTATCTTAACTCTATTTCAAAAACAATCTAACTGTAACAGGAATAGTTATATGATGGGTTATTTCAAATGGGTTTAACATGATCTAGACTAGAGGTGATGGTGTTGATTATGGCAAGACTGGCTGCTTATGGTCAATTTACAAAAAAAAATATGGCAACGTTTCTAACTGTTCCAAATGTACATTTGATGCATACATGTATGAATATCATAATTTACACACAAAACTATATTTTAGACTAAGCCAGTTACATCCTAGTAAATTTGCGTTGAGCTCGCATAAATATATACTATATTGGGTTCACTCGCTTAGTCAAAACAGAAAAGTTATTCAATTCCACGAAATTTGAATATATGCAAATTTTGAAAGGTTTGGATATATATTCTAGAAAGATTTTTCAACAATTGTACATATACCTACACATACATATAAAGTTGCAAATTGAAACACAGAAAAATAATTAAAATTAAACTTGTAGAAAAAATAACGGACTTTTTGCAATATTGTCCTGTACCCTAAGTACATGTACACATGTATATCTATGGTTTTCATCTCTGCTCATTATACTTAAACTGATTTTTTACTGTCAGCTGCGACAATATTTTTGCTGTAGACGAAAAAGACAATGGAATCCGATCAACCAAAGGAAACCAAAAGTTCGACGAGAGAGGAGTCGTGTTGTAAGTAGCAAATGAAGAAAATAATTCGTCAACATTTAAATGTTTGTCAGAATGGGTGATTGATATATGAAGCTCCGTCAGTAAAATCAAGGGTGTTATATAGGTAGTCTCATATAACTTCCTCGGTATGATGCAGAATTAGAGTAATGATCTTTAGTGGTAAACTCCAATGCTATAAAAGTAGGTCCAGTGCTTGATACGTACATTTGTACATATGAAATAAAGGAGATGTGGTGTGAGTGTTCATGATACAACTATCCACCAAAGATCAAATAAAGTGGTTTTATGCAAGTATATGCAACTGTATAACCTTAGACAATGAAAAATCTATACATCTCTAGCGCTGGACCTTATATCATTAGCGTTGATCTTGAGTACTGGATGTTTTCTCCATATTACTAGACTATGTCTGTAGTGCAACTGAAGACTACACTTCTTCTTCGCTCATTATTATATTAGTATATCAAGCTTCTCAAAACTTAACACCATCAATGCTTAATAATTAAATGTATCTGCAAAGCTATGCGTTACATCAGCAGTGCTAATGAATAGTTAACATTTATAGTGCTAGACTTTATGTTAATAAAAAAATAAATCAATAAACGCACAAATAATCTTTATAACTAGAGGATATTAAACTCATTAAACTAGTCCTATTTTCCCGTGGACCTTCAAAACATCCTCAATATATAATATGTATTTTTAAAGACAGGGCCTGTCATTTTTGTGTTTTTATTGTTATTCTCATTGCGCATGCAGTTTCGGTACTGAATTGCATTTCTTGCATTCCCAATTCCTATCTCGTTTTTGCTTTCAAAATAGATTTTTTTTAAGCAATTCTGCCAGTTATTTCTTTTTATGTTTGTATATTGTTTTGTTTTCAGACATTTGCAGCAAAAGTAAACAAGGTAGAGCCTCTATTTGTACATCAAGAGTCATTAGACGAAACATGCTCAGACGACAATAGTGATCATGGGATCACATACGACGATCGACTGAAAGCCAGTGAAGAAAAAGCGTCAGAAGAAAACTCTTCAACCACAGCCTTACTAGATGAACGGTTTTCAGATAAATCATCCTCTGAATCGGAATACGAGGAAGGAGAGGTTTTAACAGTTGAAGGTATAATAACAATTCATAAGCAAAATGATATTAGTTTGCACTGATTTTCCGATCTAAAATTTGCTTTCTTTTATCCGTTATTTATTTTTAAATACATTGTGTACATTCTTCAAGTCCACTCAATTAAAACTAGGACCACTAGTTTAATGCTATGGGTGTACTATTCATTTACGTTAAATCCATGGTAAATTATAATTTGTAAACTTGTGAAGTGATCCTAACCTTAAGGCAATAGTTCTAGTAAACACACTTTAGTTAAAGTTGGGGTCATACAGATGATATCTTGGCTAAACAATCAGTGCTGCTGTTTTACGGTTTAGTTTTTGTTTTCAAGATAATAGACCCAAACGTTAAAACTGTTCTTACTCAATCATCTTCCTAAAAATGATTCTTCTACAAACTGTCAATCAGTTAAGTGAGTTTAAGCGTTTATTGCTTTTTCATTTTAAACTTTGAAGAAAATAGACAAAAGCCTTACAATTATCAACTAATTGACAGTTTTATTGCTTTCGAAACGTTCAAAGTGAACAATAAAATCTTGCATTTAGCCGGAGAAAAACAGACTCCATGATTAAAATTAAATCGCCAAAAATACACTGATATTAGTCTACAAACAACCAATCATGGACAAAATTGCTTCAATATAGATAAAAATAATACAATGTTTAGGTTAAAATCCTCTTTCTGTGGGTTTTTTAACAAACTTAGTAGAAATATCAAGAAGACATAGTTATATATTATTTTTTATTGAAGAAATAATATACCAATAAATGCCGGAATTCACAATGGTAGCTTCCTTTAGTTACAGACAGGTAAACTGTGGATTATATACATGACGTTGTGTAGTTAAAATCGTTTTTACAAATATACTTATATTGCATAACAATTTGGGATAGATTCAAGGCAAAGCAAATATAATTAGTTAATAGAAATAAGGAAATGTGGTATGAATGCCAATGGGAAAACTCTCAACCTATGTCACAATGTGTAAAAAGTAAACCATTACAGGGGATAGAACTACCTTCAACACGAAGCCTTGGCTCACACCGAACAGCAAGCGGTAAATACAATTGAGAATGGAAATGGGGAATGTGTCAAAGAGACAATAACCCGACCATAGAATAGACAACACCAGAAGGTCACCAACAGGTCTTCAATGCAGCGAGAAATTCCCCGCACCCGGAGGTGTCCTTCAGCTTGCCCCTAAACATGTAGGACTCAGATCTATGGTGGGTACCAAATCTATGGCAGATTCCTAATATATGGTAAATGTGACGTCATGCCATCCCAAATCTATGGCAAGTTTTGTAATTTCCTAATCTATGGCGGATTTATGTTGTTTCCAAATCTATGGCAAGTTTTGTGCAAATGGAAAACAGTGCAGTACATTTTCGACTAATGACTTGTTTTAAGCAAGTGGAAAAATACGACAACGGGAGCATGTCTATAAACATTTGTGAAATATACATTCCACAATGGTCAACCAAAAAAAAATCATAAATGATAAATTCATATGCCTTAATACACACTTAAAGATTAAAATGAGGTGCTCTGTACAAAAGAAACAGTTTGAATTTTCAAATATTTATTTCAGCGATATCGTCAATACATCTTTTTTTTTATTTGATGCCGTTTTTAATCAAATTTGTATACGGTAATTTTATATATAATTTAATTAACTTTGCCAGCCGTAGACAGTAAACTAGTACTAGATGTAACTACATGTAGATATGGGAAGTTGTGGTATGAGTGCCAATAAGACCACTCTCAATCCAAGTTACAATTTATAAAAGTAAATCAGTATAGGTCAAGGTACGGCCTTCAACACGGAGCTACGCTATAAAGGGCCCAAAAAATCCTTTTTCTAAAATATGCGGTACTGAAAATAGCGGCGCCATAGTTCATCGCGGGATTCGGCCAGTACAGCACATTTTGTCCATCTTCGGGATAATAGGTCACATCTTCCTTTAAACCACCCGCAAATTGTTGTCAGGGAAAACTAATATCTTCATCTTGAATGGTGTTCAAATCTATGGATTTTCGCCATATTTAGCGGCGGTAAAGATGTAATATGGCGATATTCAATTGTGACGTTATATGTATAAAACTTTACTCAGTACTCCGAGTACAAAATAAGTGCTCGAAACACAAAATCCAGTATTTTGATTGGTTGATTCTTGAGTCTGAGTACAAAAGTCGTGCTCGAAAGTTTTATGACCGCAAGGCCAGCCCTAGATTTGGAGTAAACAAAAATCTGCCATAGATTTGAGTTGTTTGCCGTTTGTAACGTCATATTTGCCATAGATTTGGAACCCGCCATAGATTTGAGTCCTACATATATACTAGTTCAGTGATAATGAATGCCATACTAAACTTCAAATTGTACACAAGAAACTAAAGTTAAAAATAATACAAGACTAACAAAGGGCAGAGGCTCCTGACTTGGGACAGGCGCAAAAATGCGGCGGGGTTAAATATGTTTATGAGATCCCAACCCTCCCCTATACCTCCAGCCAATGTAGAAAAGTAAACGCATAACAAAAGACTCCCAAAATGACTATTGTAAAATATGTATATAATTATCAAAGGTACCAGGCTTATATATTGATACGTCAGACGCGCGTTTCGTCTACACAAACCTTATAAAGCATGTAGAATTTCATTAATCTGTGTGACTCGTCAAGAAATCGATTAAATGTTTTTACCACATCTTTACGGCCATTATAAAATTGACCATCGGGTAAAATCGAGAATGGAAACGGGGCATGTGTCAAAGATTTAATAACCAGACCAAAGACCAGAAAACAGTCCAAGGCCTCCAAAAGGGTCTTCAACACAGCGAGACATTCATACACTAGGAGGCATACAATTATTCCGGACTAAACACGAATGACATATACTTCGTCTGAAATTGCTTTAGATCGTTAGATCTCAGGGTTTTTATAATTAGTTTCCAGTTTAAACGATTTACTCAATCTTTTATATTTTATGCCATATGGGTTGTCTTGGTGATGAAATTGTGGTCAGCAGTACCCGTACTGATAAAGCTTATCATTCATTTGAGTTGGCGAGATGTGTGGATACGTAGCCACGTTCGGTAAAAAAAGTAGGTCCGATTTTGGCCTCAAACTTCAGGTTCATCTGATGAAAGAATTTGAACACTTTTTCAACATGTAAATGTCTACTTCAGTCGATTCGATTAGTTTATGTGAAAGATTTGAACGCATTTAGTAATTCAAAGACGCTCAAGCTTAAATATGAAAAATCTTATCAAATATGCCATAATATATCACGTTTCATATGTATTTTGTCAAAAAATGAAAGTGACCGCATCCGTGTTCAGTCTCAACCTTTATATATGTTACGTATTATCGTCTAATACAACTTACATTTAAATATTAAGAATGAAAACAAATGCCGCCACTTCCATTTAAGACAGAAAATGTCACTCAAATAATTCACTCAAATGCTCAAATTGTGTGAAGATTTCAGTAATTTAGCATGACTTAATGATGCTAGTTTCCGATACATGTTCATTGTATTGTAGAAAAAACAGCCCATACTCATGTATAAGCAGAAGCATTATATTTTCCAATAAATAGGTAAAAGTTTACATTTAAACAATTTTGTAAAACTGCTATGTTTTGAGCACAAAAAGGGGTCTTACTGGGCCTACTCCTTTGACAGTTTTCTTTACCTATCATACCTTATTAACATTTCAGCTTTTATAGAGAAGTACGTACAAGACACAATTCATGCAGCCCTGGACCAATGGAGAAAGGACTGTGGGTATGATAGTCAGACGCAGTAAGTACAATTCATGCAGCCCTGAACCAATGGAGAAAGGACTGTGGGTATGATAGTCAGACTGGGTAAGTACAATTCATGCAGCCCTGGACCAATGGAGAAAGGACTGTGGCTATGTTGTCAAACTAAGTAAGTACAATTCATGCAGCCCTGGACCAATGGAGAAAGGACTGTGGGTATGATAGTCAGACGCAGTAAGTACAATTCATGCAGCCCTGAACCAATTGAGAAAGGACTGTGGGTATGATAGTCAGACTGAGTAAGTACAATTCATGCAGCCCTGGACCAATGGAGAAAGGACTGTGGCTATGATAGTCAAACTGAGTGAGTACAATTCATGCAGCCCTGGATCAATGGAGAAAGGACTGTGGTTATGATAGTCAAACTGAGTAAGTACAATTCATGCAGCCCTGGACCAATGGAGAAAGGACTGTGGTTATGATAGTCAAACTGAGTAAGTACAATTCATGCAGCCCTGGACCAATGGAGAAAGGACTGTGGGTATGATAGTCAGACTAAGTAAGTACAATTCATGCAGCCCTGAACCAATTGAGAAAGGACTGTGGGTATGATAGTCAGACTGAGTAAGTACAATTCATGCAGCCCTGGACCAACGGAGAAAGGACTGTGGGTATGATAGTCAGACGCAGTAAGTACAATTCATGCAGCCCTGGACCAATGGAGAAAGGACTGTGGTTATGATAGTCAAACTGAGTAAGTACAATTTATGCAGCCCTGGACCAATAGAGAAAGGACTGTGGGTATGATAGGCAGACTGAGTAAGTACAATTCATGCAGCCCTTGACCAATGGAGAAAGGACTGTTGGTATGATAGTCAGACTAAGTAAGTATAATCCATGCAGCCCTGGACCAATGGAGAAAGGACTGTGGGTATGATAGTGAGACTGAGTAAGTACAATTCATGCGGCCCTGAGCCAATGGAGAAAGGACTGTGGTATTATAGTCAGTCTGAGTAAGTTGAGTCACTTACAAAACAAATTCAGAATAACTTATATCGAACAAACAAAAATCTGAAGGTGGTACCTAACACTACAGGGAGATAACTATGTAAAATCAGCTTAACGTTTTGATCACGTTGTAAAATGATCAAAATTGGTGTACTGTGAATTCATTATTATTCGTTGGATACCAAATGTCGAGGATTTCGTGGGTAAAGGTAAATCACGAAATTAAATGTCCAATGATGGACAAATTTCCAACAGGCTTGAATGCAAACTTCGGCAAATCCACGAAACTAAATATCCACGAACATGTAAGTTTTTCTTAAGGTGGTACCCAACACTTTAACTAAAATTAATTTGGCGCGTTTAGTTTTCTTGAAATTTTGATAAAGTATTTACTTTAACCCTTTGACAAAAATATAAAAATTCTAAAAAAATTGAACCAACCGTTTTATCAGAAAAATTACACTGGTTATATAACAGTTTGACAAACACTTATTTTGATCATTGAGAAGCTTAATATTCCCTTAACAACACAACGTAATTAAAACGTTAAGCTGATTTTACAGAGTTATCTCCCTGTAGTGTTAGGTACCACCTTAATCCACGAATATTGGCACCAACAAAATAAGTGAACCCACAGTAAGTCAAACTTACGGAAGTGTATTAGCGCCACACATTTTTTTTTTTATTTTTCTTCTTATGTTTGCGTTATAACGCAAACCTTTGCGTTATAACGCAAACCTTTGCGTTATAACGCAAACCTTTGCGATATAACGCAAACATCTTTATTTCAATTATTCATTAAGTTTTGTATATATGTCCGTCTGTCATTCATTTCGGATGTGATTTACTAGTAGATAAAAAAAGAAACATACATACAAGGCCAAATCATTATAATAAATATGCATAGGAATAATGGAATAATTGAAGTGCAATTATACATAAATTAAGACTGATTTGTGCATCAGAAAAGTATATAATTTAACAAGAAAATAGATATAGTATATAGTCATATTAAAATTGAAAGATCAAAAATAATGTCATACAATTGTGAAACCTCCAAGTCAAATAGACAAAATGATCTTTCTGCTTTAAATGAATTATTAATAAGGAAACATTTTTTTTATGATCAAGATTCTTTGATAGAAAGTCATTGAATTTTCATTTCAATATAATGAAGTATTTTTAAGATGCTTGGGTAGCAATTTGAATAGAGGGAACATAATTTTATTAATAAAACATCTTCATTCTATACATTTATTGCCAAAGGGTAGCTTGTTTGAATGTAACCTACTTTACACAGTTCTCAAACGAGAGCTTACTTTGGAAGTATATTTATATTCGGTTATAGCTATATTAGCAGGGTTGATTTTTTTCTTAGGTATAACCTCAATTTACTCAATTTTCTTTGTAATATATATACTAGTAGTAACTTGGATATCGTTTTTGGGGACCTTTATAGTTTGTTGTTTAGTGTGAGCCAATGCTCCGTGTTGAAGACCGCAATTCGGCCTATGATTGTTTTCTTTTACGAATAGTGACTTAGATGGAGAGTTTTCTTATTGGCACTCATACCACATCTTCTTATATTATTCTGCTCATTATTAGTCATTGATATGATCTAATTATTCAAGCAGTTTACTACAAAGGTGATCAATTTTATTATATTTCAAGACATGCATGTACTTTTCTAACTACTAATAGACCATAACAACAATGTTGAAGTCCTTTGTATATTCTTTAATATTGGCTATTAATACAATTATGACTTTTTATTCTTCTAGGTTACAAGATATAGATGAAGAGGATGACCCAGAATAAAAACCGCGCCAAACCAAAACTATAATGCTGAGTCAATGCAAAACAATGTGATTATGTTTTAATTTGAAATTGTGATAGTTGACATATATTTGTTTCAATGTATGATAAGTATTTATTTTTTATTCCCATAGTTAATAAAGGTATCTTATTTTATTTGAAATGTTTCAGTATAAATCCATACACCTTATCGCTATGTGTCTGCCATTACTAGGCATCCCAAAGGTTCCCGAACGTTTTTTGACGTAATAAAGGAAAATATCTGACGCCACAAAGGAAACTTTAAGTTAATGCTGCTTCTTCTTCTGTT
The DNA here is from genome assembly GCF_965363235.1 of Mytilus galloprovincialis. Classification (NCBI taxonomy): domain Eukaryota; kingdom Metazoa; phylum Mollusca; class Bivalvia; order Mytilida; family Mytilidae; genus Mytilus; species Mytilus galloprovincialis. Next base: position 62,878,310 of record NC_134850.1, on the reverse strand, counting down.
TTTTGGTGGCCGCCATCATTTTGTATTATTCTGCCACGTTTGTTCAAACTATGGTGTAACTTTGCGCCTACGCTAATTTAAAAGGAATTTATAGAAATTAAAAACATCACAAAAACAGACAAACAGTGTTGTACAAGGAAAATAATGTGCTATAGTAAGAACAAACTGATATAGATTAATCATTTAATTGAGTCTTGAATGATTGAAGACTCTTAGTCATGACAGTTTTAGTGGATAGGGCATTCCTGTCTCTTAAAAGTCCTTGGATATAATGATTCAAGACTCTTAGCCATGACAGCCTTAGTGGCCATGGATAGGGCATTCCAGTCTCGTATGGTCCTTGCATAGAATGAATCAAGACTCTTAGCCATGACAGTATAAGTGGATGGGACATTCCTGTCTCGTTTAGTCCTTGGATAGAATGATTCAAGACTCTTAGCCATGACAGTATAAGTGGGAAGGGCATTCCAGTCTCGTATAGTCCTTGGATAGAATGATTCAAGACTCTTAGCCATGACAGTATTAGTGGATGGGGCATTCCTGTCTCGTAAAGTCCTTGGATAGAATGATTCAAGACTCTTAGCCATGACAGTATTAGTGGGAAGGGCATTCCAGTCTCGTATAGTCCTTGAATAGAATGATTCAAGACTCTTAGCCATGACAGTATTAGTGGGAAGGACATTCCAGTCTTGTATAGTCCTTGGATAGAATGATTCAAGACTCTTAGCCATGACAGTATTAGTGGATAGGGCATTCCAGTCTCTTATAGTCCTTGGATAGAATGATTCCCTCCGAGCAACTGTGCTGCACGATGGTATTTGGAAGGAACCGCTATTCATGTTTCGACTAAGTCTTGTTGGTTTAATTAGTCTATCAGAGACATCTACTTGGACTAGTCCATTTACAATTTTGTATAATAGTGCTAATCTTGATTTTTTTGCTTCGTTCTTATGATGCCCATTCTAATTTGTCTAGCATGTCTGTGACAGATGAGGTGTTGTGGTACCAGTTTTCGACATGTCTAGCATGCCCTTCGCTGAACCATCTCAATATGATGAATGTATATCCTCCATTAAATAGGGATCCCAAGTTTTACGGGCATATTCCACGATCGGTCGAACTAGTGCTTTATATGCTATATCTTTTAGTGTTGGATTTCTAATGTTTAGGCTTCTAATGTTGTATGACGTAAGTAGCAAGTAAAGGTCCCAGAGATTCCGGGTCAAGTGGTGCAGATATATAGAGAGAGAAAGTGTGTTGGAATCAGTTTCCTCATATTTCCATAGTAGTCTTTGTTTGCAAATAGATAATTCACGACCAGGAGAGCTTGATCTTTGAACTTAAAATAGTTATATAGAATTGAAATTCAATTGTGTTTGAAAACAAACAATAGTTTCAATTCGAAATAAAGAAAAAAAAACATGAAAATGAAACCATTGTAGATTGTTAAATATACATGCTAATTATTTTAATTTTAGTTTCTTGTGTACAATTTGGAAATTAGTATGGCGTTCATTATCACTGGACTAGTATATATTGGTTTAGGGGCCAGCTGAAGGACGCCTCCGGGTGCGGGAATTTCTCGCTACATTGAAGACCTGTTGGTGACCCTCTGCTGTTGTTTTTTATTTGGGCGGGTTGTTGTCTCTTTGACACATTCCCCATTTCCATTCTCAATTTTAAATTTATTTTAAAAATATTCATATAGTATATATTGCATATGTCGAGCTATTAATTTGGCACAAAAGGTGTAGCAGGCTGAAGTATATGTGTTATCTTTTCTGTTGCTCCTTTAAATACAGTTTATTCCTTTTTCCTTTGGACTTGTGTTCTGTCAGTTGGTTCATTACCTCTGTAAATATGGTTTTCCTTTTGGAATGTATAGAATTAGACGCATCTGAAATATAAAAATAAAATGAACTTATGGTATTAGTGGTGGTCTTTCTGACAATCAATGTTTTTGAAAGGGGATGTATTGTTAGACCCTCACCTGTATCCTGGGTTGAAACCCCCTTTACAATGGCTGGATCCGCCCCTGGGTTCACCATCTATTCAGGCATGCTGATAATATTCATTAAAAAGATATTGCATGCACATATGCATTCAAATACTTCCCACTTACATGATTTATTTCGAATATCTGAGACAGAACAGACTTCGTCGAGTTTGTAACCTATTTTTTGTTTAATAAAGTTACACTATGGATATATTCTACGAAATATCGCAATACCAATTTGTCTTTTTGAAATTTACATCCACATCTACTTGAGATGACTTTTCAACCAATATCAATTCAGATATTAAGGTGAAAAGTGTCATGTCAAGGCCACTGCTGGTGGACGTTTCGTCCCCGAGGGTATCACCAGCCCAGTAGTCAACACTTCGGTGTTGACATGAATATCAATAATGTGGTCATTTTTATAAATTTCCCGTATAAAAAACTTTGAACTTTTTGAAAAACTAAGGATGTTCTTAACCCAGGCATAGATTACCTTAGCCATATTTGGCACAACTTTTTGGAATTTTGGATCCTCAATGCTCTTCAACTTTGTACTAGTTTGGGTTTATAAATATTTTTGATTTGAGCGTCACTGATGAGTCTTATGTAGACGAAACGCGTGTCTGGCGTACTAAGTTATAATCCTGGTACCTTTGATAACTATCATGTCCTTTTTTTACAAGACATAATCTTGTAGAGTCCGCATAACACCAAATCATATTCAAAGGAAGACAATAAGTCATTTTAAAATGTCTTAAACATTATACAATGTGAATTCAATCATCTCTTCAGAAAAAATAGCAACAACCCTGTTATACAATTCTTTCAAGATCATATAGCGGGCCTTCACTGAATACATTTTTCAGTTTAATGACATTTGGTGCGTATTAACAATGTTTGAAGTTTTTCTTGAATATCAGTACAATTACATAGATGTACATACCTTCTATAGTCAGTCTTTTAAACAACTCAAGAAACCCTGTTTACAGTAACTGAAATAAGAATTATATGTTTTGTTGGTGATCATCATAACGATAATAGATTGAGGAACACAAATACCCGAGCATTCCTTCAAAGGTTTAGCTAGCTATAAAACCAGGTCTAATGCATCATTGTCTACATAAGAAAATGTCTGTGCAAAGTCAGGAATATTACCGTTGCTTTTCATTCGTTTGATGTGTTTGAGCTTTTGATTTTGCCATTTGATAAGGGACTTTCCTTTTTTAATTTTCCTTGGAGTTCAGTATTTTTGTGATTTTACTTTTTACTTTATGGCTCTCTGTACATTTGGTTATGTATTAAAATAAAAAGATATGGTATGATTGCAAATGACAAAAATAAGTCTATTTGTATACGAACATTTTTAAACCACAAAGCAGTAATGTTTTTCATTCTTTTCTTTTCTTTTTTTTCTGCTCCAGCAAATCCACATACAAAATAGCTAAACTGCAAACATGTCTTAAAAGTCCTTTTCGAAATAATCGACAGTTATTGAAAAATATAGTCCAACCAGTGTACCAAACAACTTATTGATTCACGAATGTGAGTGTTGTAGTACTGTTTGTTTACGAATTCGAATTTAACATTTTTTGTGTATTTCGTTGGGTTTCTTTACGCGTTCTAAGTTCATTTAAAAGTATATGATACTCAGAATTCTGGAATAACACGAATTCTTTCTCATGTGAAATTCCTCAGAGTTTTTTCATATAAACAAATGGAATAATAAGAAAAATCCTAGTGATAGTATATTTTTCTATCAGACAAAATATTTACCAAGTCCTATTTCTAACTTTTATTTTTGCGCCATCTGCCATTAAATATTTCTCTAAATAGCAGTCGGTTTCTAAGTGTCTGCTGGGATTTGGATCGACTGTTGGAAACACTACAAAACATAGTCACGGGTTATGTTTTTATATTTCTAAAAATTCATCTAAGTTGCAATTTTAGTAGATGTACGTGTATGTATAAAAAAAAGAAGATGTGGTATGATTGCAAATGAGATAACTCTCAACAAGAGACCAAAATGACACACAATGTAACAACTGTAGGTCCTGTGTGTGCTCGAGTGTTTTATTTATTAGTAAAATAAAAATTATAGGGCAGATGTAAATAATGATCGATGGATGGTTAGTGGCAACTATAACATGAATATTCAATGCGTAGAAATTATGTATGATAAAAAGTAGTTTACATCCTACTTTTTTCTACACCAACTACGCTTAGCTACTTTTTAATCATATATTTTCACTATGAAACAATCTACAGGTCATTACTACGCGTTAACCATTTTTCTCCTTCTATCTAATTCATAATCTATATATGAAATAGCATCTTCGCTAGCCAAGGGTTACGATCCACTCCCGCTCTCTTCACCCTTGGCGGATTGAGATAAAATTTCGGAGACACAAGGTAAGGATTTTTATTGGTTGCAGTAGAAACTCGCTGCATCCAATCAAAAAGCGCCTATAAAATGATCACGTGTAGATGTAGAAAGTGTTTGTAAACAATTGCCACGTGTTTATTGCGCAACAAGTCTTTACATCACTTAACATACGACTATATTTAGTGACAACTGGAATGTTTTAATCAACTAATAGAAGTTCCTGTGTATGTTTCATTCACAAATGCATGAATGTTGACGTATATTTTTCCGGCTTTACCAAGTGTGTAGAATCTAGACGCTACAGTGTTTTACCTCCAAATTGAAGAGTTCAAGTGCTACCATTGGTCAAGAATAATGTATTCGGAATGGGCGTGACTTTAATCTTCCGATAGATGGCGCAACATTGATATCACAAATGTTAGCTCAATCTGCCAAGGGTGAAGAGAGCGAGAGTGGATCGTAACCCTTGGCTAGCGAAGATGATGAAATAGTTGCTACTGAACGTTAAATAATCAATCCTTAATATATTTATCCTCCGCATTTAAAAAAAGAGCAAGCATATGTTGATTTTCTTCAAGTCTTTGGTTTGATATATTCTCGTCCTGATAACACTGTAATATTTGCCACTGGAAGTTAAATGTATATATGCTTTTAAAAGGAACACATTTTACTGTATATGTCATAATGAGGTATCATTCTGCAATTGATGTCAAGATGAAAAGGATTTATAATTTAATTTCCTGAATTTTGATTCATGCCACCTCAAAACCAAGCATAACATATAATGGAATAAGAAAAAAACTAAAATATTAAATATAAGGCAAAAAAAGCAATTTCCCAAACTAAAGCACTGTAATTCAGTTCTCGTCTCTCAATATTCCATATGGTGCATATTAGCAGGAAGTAATCAACGGTAGGTTAATATTACAATATGCAATTACAATTGTATTCATTGGCATGGAAATAGCATGTTCTGAAATTGTTCTTTAATTTATTGGTTTTAGGAACATCTGCTAGTCGCGTCAAAACAAACTCGGAGCCAACAATAACAGAAATCGTACATGTATCAACTGCAAACAGTTATCAAAACACAATACTGACCACAAGAAAGCATTTAACGTTTAATAATGATCATTTGTAACGCTGTGTTGATTTATTAAGTCAAAATCAGGATGTGCAGATAATCGTATATTTGAATGAGTATGGATTACACACATGACTTTGAGTGAGAGAATATAGCAATTCGAAATAACAAGAATAAGATGACTTACTGCTTTTCCTCATTCATTACTGATATATTGTTATTTTACCACAAAAGTTAAATTACCAATAATATATTTAAAATAGAAAATAAGCCAAAGTCATGCGTAGCCTCGATAAAGCAGCTTCTATAGATTTACATATAGATTCACCCACCGTCTTTTTCAGGAATACAATGACCTAAATTAGGTACGTCCTTTTTCGAATTTCCCAGCCTCTCCACGTGACAGATATATCCTGTCGGACACAAGAGAGGATCTTCATCTTCATGATATGTAGTACTACAGGGCTCTACTGGAATTTAAAAATGTTATTCAAATATATACTTGTTTCTAACTGGTATAATAAACTTTTCGGGATACGTTTTTACGAACGACTTACTCAAACACATTGTTAAAACTAAACAAGAGATATTTTTATATATATTTGAGCAGTGTTTTTCCATTGATTTCCATTTAGTTCAATATATTTTCATTGTAATGCACACAGAAGATATAATTTTAAATAATAGGCAAAACTTTCATACGTGCCGACCCCCCTCCCCCCCCCGAAAAAAAACCTTTTCTCCCAAGAGTATGTCCATATGTCCATATTGCTAAATAAACTCAACATAGATACCAGGACTAAATTTTGTATATACGCCAGACGCGCGTTTCGTCTACAAAAGACTCATGAATCAGTGACGCTCGCATCCAAAAAGGTTAAAAAAGCCAAATAAAGTACAAAGTTGAAGAGCATTGCGATCCAAAATTCATAAAAGTGTTGCCAAATACAGCTAAGGTAATCTAAAACGCGTTTTTTCATCCTCCTGCAAATTCTATATTATAATTCAGTGACATCTTTTTATCACCAAAATACCATTTCGATATGCAGTATATTTTCCTCAACCATGCAGAAGCTAATTTTATTTAAAACAGTGTGCCCAAGAACTTTTGTAATACACATTCTTGAACTTGAATAAATAATAAAATTTAGTTACTCACATTCCTCAGCTAAATTTGGTCCTTTCATCAACCATGATATTCCTGTTAAAGTTAAAAATGTATTTAATGTACAATGTTTAGCTGTTTTTTTTATGTATTTGCCCAATTTTAAAGCAGGATTATCAACATTACTATGACACCCTGAACGGAGTTCTAATGACATCTTGTCATTGTTCGTTCCTTTTTTTATTCTATTTTTCTTTCACTCTTTTTGTCCACTTTAGTTTTCGGATATGTATGGACCAATGTCAATGGAAGTATACCATATAGTGTGCGCCTGACATTGGAATTTGTACGATGGCCGCCGTTTTCATTGGAAATAGCGAAAATTTGAATCTTTAGAAAATTCTTGGTCTTGTGTTTGTTTTCATCGAACTTACTGAAACTTTGTGGAACTGTTGAATGTTATGTCTAGATGATAATGCAGTATCAAGAATTGTCCAAATGGTCGCCATTGCCAAGGAAACTGGTGAAAAGTCTTACAATGAACCCTATTTGAATATCATTATAAATACTATAGTTGTAGCAATTATTTCTTACGAAATATACCGATCTACTTATAATGACATACGTAGTGTTATTTCTTTTATTATACTGGTAAATGTTGATCAAATGTGCGGATAAACCATAAAGCATCAACGAAAAGATTAATGTGTCTTACACTTAAACATTCTAGTAACCAATACATGAACAGTTCTGTTTGGGTTAGGTAAGTAGATGTATGAATAAGATCTGGTCGACTGATATTTTGTAAATCTATTAATATGAAGTTGTATGACGATCTTACCATTTACTTGTTGTCGCCTTGGTTCACGAACCCAGTCAATATCTGAAATCGTATGTCAACAAAAATTATGATTAGTACAAAATTGGGACTCTAAAAATGCTCATTACTTTTGTTTACATTGTATATGATAATTATTATTTGAGATTTTGAGCAATGTGGAAGCTATCCCTTTTTATGAGTTTGTGCGGACTTCAATTTTTATATTGAAAGCCATGTGTGTGTGTGTTTAAAAATAGCTTGCATTTAACAGATTAAATCCGTTTTTTCTACTACATTTATTTGGCTTAAATACTGGACAAACGAGGAAATATTATCATGGTACTAAATCACCTCTGAAACCAAAATATGGAATTTGAATCGACATCTTATTTGTACTTTCAAATCTATAAAGTATGGAGTAACGTTATACGTACATGTTGGTCCTATCGGATATGAAAAGCATGTAAACACACAACCATTATCACAGCAACGACCTTCCGATGTCCCGCAATCTTTGTCATGAAAACAAGGTGTGGCCATGCAAGCAGACGATGATATAACTTCCGGTAATGGTGGACATTTTTCATTGTCTTGGAGTACTAATCCTGCAACAGAATCCCCTAAATAATCTTTTGATGTCTCATAATTCTAAAAAGAAAAAAATATGTCATGTATATATTATGCGATATGCTTACTGATATATATTATTATAATCAGTTTGGCTTGAGATAACAATCATTTTAATACGCTACTTGCAATAAGTTAAGACAACCACCTACCAAAGATTGTAAAACTGAAGTTCTCATTGTTATCGTACGGCTACTAGCAATAAGCGTTTGACCATTCGATAAATTGAGTGGTGTTTGCTCAACATCTAGTGGCATTTTCAGGACAGGAGCAAATTATTTTATACAAAGTTGGTCTTGTAGGATCAAAACCGAGTAATGCAAACTATCACTGGAAAAGAATATATGATGAAAAGAAGTATAAATTGCTATACAAAGCACAGATGCTATATTTGGGTTACATTTTGATGCTATCGTTAACTATCATAATTTTTCGTTACTCGTCGTGCAGTTAAATTCTGTTTTTTTTTCCCTCACATGTAGATGAATAATACTGATGTAACCTATCTTCGAACCTTCAGTTGGTTGAATTTAAACGAGATTGAAACGTTTCGTCAAAAAGATTAGATAGATTTTTAATCTAATTCAATCTAATTTTCTCGTGTTTGTAAAATTTGAACGTTAAAACTGTTTCAGCAAAAATAAATAAAATGATCAGACATATTCAAAACCAAAAACCACGTAAATAATCTACAGTTTTGTAACTTGTTCTTGAGGGACACAGAAATATGTATAATATCTCTATACAATGCCGGATTAGTTTGCATCAACGCATTTGAATGAGGATTATCAAGGTTTTGAATACGAGTATATCGCACATTTACAGGAAACACATCTTTAACTATGGTATCACAAGAGGATACTGACCGTGAGGAGACATGCATTTTGCTGCATAAATAAAGATCATATCAATTAAAGAAAATATAGACAGTCTGACCTTCCAGTATAAACAATCCATTTTGATAGTAGATGTTTGTATCAGGCTGAACCAAATTTCGTGAAGAATATCAACAGAGAATCTTTCCAAGAATAATATTTTCATGTCTTTATGAATTGAAAAGGTTTACTGATGTCTGGTTTTATGTATTCTTTATACTGTTTAATAACAAAGCGTAAAGGGTTTGTGAGATACTGCTGAAAATGTTTATTTTTTCTACGTATCTGTCTTTACTTTTATCAGGTTTTTCTGTCATAAATATTTTGAGTACGGTTATCAACCAATACAAAAACTGAATATAAACTTTAGAGAAAAAAAGTATGTTCAAACTCCGTTTTGAATTCACTCGTTTCAAATTTATTCTCGGACTTGAACGGTTGTACACCTTGGTCTAATCGATCATAAATAACGTTTTCCTCCGAAAGTATACTTGAAGGTTTTTGTTTGCTTTATAATATATCTGTTGATAAATACAAGCTATCTAAATGAAGCCTAATTAACCCAAAAAATGCGAAATTGTATATGGGCACAATTTTCTTTAGCTTTCATATTTGATAAGTTTAAAATGTCTTGAACTGTGTGAAAATACTGGATTCGCAATTTTATCCACAGCATATGATCAAGAGTATAGAAACTGGTTTCTGTCAAATGAGCTTCATCGTTTGGTTTTTGCTTTTGTGATTAATTGGCCGTTTTTATAGTTATAGACCAAATATTTTATGATTCTTTGATAGTCCATAGCTGTATACCTGATTATTTGAAAATCTGGTTTAAAAAAAATGATTAAAGATTATGTGATTATAATGTCATGTGATTACCATGATTACTGCCAAGTGTTCAATGTGATCCATTCTATCTAAATTTAATACCAGTATGCCTTAATTATGTTCATAGAGATTCGTTTAGAACTTTGGAATCACACATGAGAGTTAAATAAAGAGGTCACGTACGTGTGATGATTACATGTAGGTAGACTTATTTTAAGGGTTATGTCCTTTACTAAATAATGAGAATAAATTGCAACTGCTCGAAAAGTTCAAATGAAGATCACACAGAATGTTAGATACCCTATCTACAATTTAACAAAAACTTATGTCTGTATCTCCGTGATGATGTGAGAGGTTGAACGATACAGGTAGGAGGTAGATCATTAGAAAAGAAATGAATTTAGTAGCTTTGATGTTATCTACAAATGAAATGAAATGTTGAAATTAATCAGGAAAAATGTGTTTCGATTTATTTTTATATCCCTCATTGTTAAATAATGATCTGCTCGCGCTGTGAAATTAACGAAAAAATGATGCAAAGACTGCATAAAAAGTGCTGACATGAGAAACGGGTTTCTTTGATGTTAATGCGTTATGTCATAGTTTAAAAGCTAACGATAGATTACATAGAAACATGAATTCTTGTGGTTTAAAATATAGAGGATCGGAATAAAACAGATAATTTTAAATGGAAGCAAATAATAAAACGATCATTGCACGAATAAATTTTTAAACCAGGGAAACGATCGATAAGTTAATGCGTAAAGTCCAGTAGCAAGTATTTCATCCTTTTTGAAGACGAAAACAAGTTAAATAAAGGAGATCCGACAAAGATGGTCTACTTGGATAAAGGATTAAAAATTAAGAAGGGTTATATGTTGGGTAGAAGAAAAAATGTCCCTGTAGTCATGCCACCTACCGTAATGCATCCCTCAGAATACTTTTTTCAAGAAATCGTTTTCGCGTTGCACTGTTTATTCAGAATATGAATCGACATTTATGTTTTTTTAAGTTGGTCCTTTTACCTGCATATGCACATAATTGTAAGTTTTAAACATTTTATGCTTAATAAAATATAGAAGCAAAAGTTATACAAAATATTAAGTAAAATAGTTGCAGAATATGATTGCAAGACAAAGGCTGCTTGGATAGATAGTAACCATCGTATTTTATTCCAATAAGACATGGTGTGGTATCCAACATGGTAAAACGTTCTACGCTCTTCTTTAGAAAAGATTTACTATCAGATTAAATCGCACCTCAGTTTAGTTATAGTGGCGATGTGATTGGTTTAACGCCGCCACGTAGTGATCCAATGAATTCTAAGAGGGTCAGTAGATTTCATATCACATCTTATATAATTGATTAAATATTTCAAAGTTTATTTTATATAAATCTTGGCAGAAAAATTCCTGTGTGCGACAAATTCGTTATATTTTTCATAACTGACCAATTTGGACGTAGAGAGGGTTAGCCATATCTATACGCAATTCGGCTTTCGGCCTCAGCCCTGTATATATATTACTAAATCTATGGATTTGGCCGTCGGTATCGTATTTTACTAACCTTCTGTGATACCCTTTGGGTCAGAGACAAACCATATATGTTATAATGTAAGTCTATGGGACCATAGTTTTATACGTTTTGGGGTGTCGAATTACTCGTTGATTCATTTGTTCGAGTTACACGATTTGTGCCACAGAAGGACATTTATGCAGACATTATTGCAAAACATATAAATCAGAGAAAAATTTGATGTAAGTCATGGCTTTGTGGTCTTAAAATCTTACTCTGAACTCGGAGTACAAAACTCTGCCCGGTACACCAACACCGGTATTTTGATTCGTTGATTTCTGCAGAGTACGATAGGCATGCTTGAAATAAATGTAGAAAATTACTATGCAAAATGATGAACCCAGACATGCGTGTTTTCAATGAATTTCAGCTATCCGTATACCATCTTCATTAATTAATGTGATATTATGTCCAGTAAACAATATTACAGCCATTTTTAATCAGGAATTACTTGGTGAATTACTTAAAAGATATAAAACTGCTGAAGATCTACATGTGACCATACAATACGAAGCAGTAGCATCGAATATAAGCCGTCACGTTTAAACGTCTAGTCATGAAACATTAACCTATTTCTTTTTTAAGCACGTTCTGTGAATTGTTGCAGAATGATTTGTGAGCTTATATCTACATGTTCAAATTGCGAGAACAGAAGAATGCGTCTTTAATTAGCAAAATTGAAACAATGTATTGTTATAAAGATTTTGTATGTTTTTTATGTTGAACCTAATCTAGCCTTATTAATAAGTCTAATTAATTAACTCCTGAATTCATAAAGAATTGGAAACCGTAAAAGGTCATAATGTATATTGTGACATCAATTAAACATTCAAAAGTGGACAAGCCGGAAAACAAAATATAAACTGACATCTGAATTGTCATTTGAATGGACCATTGGTTTTACAGTAGTAATTTTTGGGGCCCTTTATAGCTTTCTGTTTGGTGTGAGCCACAGCACCGTGTTGAAAACTTTACCTGGACCTTTAATGGTTCACTTTTACAAATTGTTAATTGAATGGAGAGTTGTCTCATCGGCACTCATACCACATCTTCCTATATCTATGGTTAATCCATGGTCAATGCTAATCAGACGAAAGGAGAAACTACGGTTCATTTCACAAACGAAAGCATCTTGATTAATCCAGATCCTGCTTCATTAGGGACACTTGTCGTGTTATCTGAATCTCTCTTTTTCTCATTTGTAGAAAATAAGCTCATTTTTTTTATTTTGAAATTGTATTTTTCATCGAAGTGAGCGAATATAAAGAAATTTAGAATTTGCAAATCGTATGATTATTCCATTTTGAATCTAAACAAATAAATATCTTGATTTTGTAGGAGTTGAAAAGATTTCAAGACAAACAATAAACATTTGTTATCAATAGCGTTATTTTCGTTAATATTTTCACATACTTCACGAAGCGATATTACATAACTGAAAAGTTATAATGATTATATTTAAATCTAATTACCATTAAAACCAATTATGTTTTGTGCATCTCAACATTCTAACTTAGAATTATTTGTATAGTCTACGTCGTATTCAAAGACGTCTTTTAATAGTTATATTGTAACTGAGCCAAACAGGTGTCGATGAAATGAAGATGATGGAATTATAAAACACTGTGAAATGTTATTGCAGACTTTCAATTATTCATAGAGAAATTGCCATCACAAATAGACGAAAACACAATCGTACGGAAATGTCTAAAATTAATGTAACTATTTCATGTTTGAAATTTTCAAAATTTGAAATCTTTCTTTTTTAATTTTTTAATGAATAGAAACGAATTTCACAGCTTTAAATTCTTTTTAATTCTATATGACTATGATGAAATTTACGGAAGCGTATTAGCGCCACGAAATTCATGACATATTATAAAATCGACAAATATATTTCCATAGTAAGTCCCAAAAGTGTTGGTCTTTTAATGCACTGCAATTATTTTATGGTAAAAACTTTTCTGAATGCGATGCGATTTGCATTCAATTAAAAATATCATTATAAAAGGTTATTTCGGCAGGTACTCTGAGGTATATAGAGATTGATCTATTGCCTTTTTATTTGAGGGAACAACTTAACCCACAAGGGGCTGCCATGTAAAGATACACATGTACAGTGCTCAATTCAACGTTCAGTCTTCGGAACGGAAACTTTTAATCATATCCCTGCGTAGAGAAAGTGCCACGCTCTCTGCACGTTTATTAGAGAATTATTGAAACAATTATTTTGGAGTTCCGTAGTTAGGCTTGTACAAGACTGTTGAATTGTCAGATATTTGTTCCTATCGAACTCTTCTGAATGACGACCAAAACAATCGCACCGGCACTATCTAAAAACATGTGTACAGTGTAATGTATTACTACTGGGACAAATAATTTCAAATTTGTAGAAAAGTCTACCTGCTCTTACTCAAAATATGGACAATTCTGTGTTAAAGGGGGTCTAAATTTCAGTTTGACATTTTCAGACATGCTATTTTTTTTTTAACTTTCTTAACTAGAGCAAATCACCTCTCTATATAAAGATTCAGCACCCAAATTTTTATAACATGTAATTTCATCCCCTTACTTAATATTTCATGCATGAAATATAAAAAAATTTCATGCATAAAATATCAAAAAATGAATTGGGGAAAGTGTTGCTATAAAAATAAAATAAATTACATTTTTACTCGTGTCTGATATTAAAACATTAAGGCTATATATAAAGAGTTTATTTCCCCCCTCACATATCTTACGTGTATGTACATGTATGAAGTTATGGTTCTTAGAATTTACATATATATATAGTCAGATTCCTTTAAACTCTGCATCTGTTGTTTTTTGTGTTTTTTTTTGTAGTAGTGATTAATGTTACATTGTGCATCACAATGGTTGCATAGCATGCATTGTTCCATCGTTATTTCCTCGGAAGAGTACCACCGACTTGTACTCCAGGGACTCCCGGAGAGTTTTTATTTTGCTGTGTTGTGGATTTTCTTTTCTCAGAAAATGTCCAGATGAAGAAAATTAATAAAATAATATGAAATGTGAAAGACTACAGTATATATATAGAAGTACAGGCCTCTGAAAATTAAATTGTTTTTTTTTTTTTTTGTTTTTTTTTACAAAATTCCACCTTACCTCATCATCCGCGAGCCACTTTCCATCATCATCGTCAAAATCGACATCATAAATTATTTTTCCTAGAGAAACTCCGAATAAAAATACAGTAACTACATTGAATGTCAACATTTTGATAATAGAAGCCATTCTCCTTGTTATAATGATCTATATGTCAGTATGCTCCCAGACAGTAGTTAACTAAGAATAACTCTCTCTTCACAAGAAACATCATTCATCAAATATCTGTTATAATTGATGGGTCAATTCGTAAGGGGGCATAGCATGCAGCTAATCAGCTTAAACTATTGGTATACATTCGATTTATTAATGTCAATATACAACGACCTGTTAACAAGTCTTGTAATATTCTCTACACGTGCTTTGCACGTGGGAGATAATGAAATTCTTTAATTTGCCTGAACTATTTATAATGGGTTATACATAGTAGAATCGAAACGTTCATCAATCAATTTTATTTATCTTTCTTTGATTTTTCTGATGTTTTTTTTTACGTGATTTTGATTAAATGACAAAATTATCTGAAAACTGCTGCGTTCTTTTTGGTCGTAATTTGTTTCATGGGAAGAAACTTCACGAATTAGAGATTTGAAGAACTGGAAATCAAAATAAATTGAATCGAATGCATTATTTTAATTGCAGATTTTAGAAATAATCTGATATTAAGTAACTTAGTTCTGGTAATCTTTGAAAAGGGCATATAAGTTCAAAACATAAAGTTATGGCACATTTTCAAACAATCAAAAACCTTCGAAAATAACTACCTTCGAAAAAAAGCCTTTAAATAAATGAAATATTCGGTTCATGCAAATTTTTAGTTTCCCTCCAGGGAAATGTATCCTTTTGGTTGAGGTTGGTTGCAGTGTGTCATTTGTTTTGTTTCTTAGCTCATTGTTGTTATAAATCAGGAGTGTGGGTTGCTCTTTTGAATTCTATTACATTGTCATGTTGTAAAAATGCGTGAAATTGTGAATTTTAGCATTTTCATCTTTTTGTGTCGTGTTTGGTATCAACAGTCATAATTTTTATGAGTAATTAAGTTTCAATATTTTTATTACTCTAGAAGTTCATTTTAGTCGGAAAACAAGATTTTGAACTATTTTTCAAATAATTTTATAAAAGACATGTATTAGTCGTTTTAGCGTTACTAGGAAAAATTTATGGATTAAGATTAAGATTATGTCGTGAGAATACTTTTTGACAACAATGGTCATCAATGTAATTTATTTGTCAACACGCAAACTGTATATAGAGTGAATAATGTCAATTAACACTAAGTCTTAATTTAATATGCTTTAAAAATGTTTCATTGTTTGGAAACGATTTGTTTATAAGTACCCTTTTCTATTTTCATTGGTCAAAAACGTTTCTATGATAATGTTTTATAAAGGTGACTTTTAAAACGAAAAGGGATAGCAGAGAAATAGAGGGAACCATGTGACGCATCGGTTCGCCCCGCTCTCGATCTACGAGCAGCGGCGGGTTAATGTATGTTGCCATGATTACTGTTTTGTAAATATGCTTTATGAACTATGATTGTATATATGTTGGATGGAAAAATAAAGTATGTGAACGTTCATGTATCCAGTCTCGTATATTGATTTATAACAACTTTCCAGTATAAACCTTCTGTCATCTAAACCGGACCTAAATTGTTTGGATTGTAAAATACTGTTATTCATCTCCGACGGACTATAGAGTTAACAAAAACGCAACACACCAACAAAACAACTACATTGTATAAGGAAATTCTAAACGTGTCAACATTATGTCATACCGGGTCCTTTTATAACATACTATACAGTATGAGTTTTGCTCAGTGAAGGTCGTACGTTGGTATGTTGGATCTGCTTACCCTTCCGAAGCACCTGAGATCAACCGCAGTTTTTTAGTGTTGATAAGTCTTTAGTTTTCTATGTTGTGTCTTGTACTATTATATGTCTGTTTGTCTTTTTCTTTTTTAACCATGAAGTAATCTTGACCCACATTTCTCAAATGAGTGACGGATTAAAGTTTACGTTAGAGTCTACATCTGAGATACAACTCGTTGACAAATAATATTTGTCAGTAGATTCGTCTGTAATAGTCAGAATTGAGAATTCTAAAAAATGTCATCTTGACATGGTTCATTGATGAGGAAATGAGGTGAAAGCCTTAATTGGAAAATAAAGAACTTTGAACTTTGAACTTATATATTGAATTTTCGATTTTTTATGAGAATCACAAGTGATTCATTTCATTCCGTGTAGGTGCGTTTTCATAAGCGGCCGAGTTGCAGATCTTTATCCTATTTTTAGTGATTTTAACATTTTTCATAAGTGGGGCAAGTAAATTGCATGACAATACTCAATAGTGGCGAGATGGTGAAAAAGTGGGGCGACTTTTCCTACATCCTAGATATTGACATCAACGGAAAACGGTGATTTTGTGAATGAAGATTATGTTACTTGATCAGTGTTTATAATGTATTTGAGCTTATTTATTTGGTGAGAATATACTCTACGTATTCGTATACTCTTGTGTTATGGATTGAAGTGTTGTCATAAAAGTCATATGATTTATTATCAAATACGCGTGTTGAATATTAACTTAAAAAAAACTTATAAAAAGACAAATCTCAAAAAGTCAAACACCAAAAAATTATGACTATATGAAGAAATATTTCACCTATAATTAATTATACTTTGAAAATTCAAGATTAAACCCATTGCTTTTCCAACTAACTTTTACAAAATTTAAAATTGAAAACTATATAGCTATTTCATGTATTTGAAGTATGCCAAGCTGTCAATTTAGATCTCGAAAACTGATAAAATACTCATAACAATTAATGTACAATCCTTTTACCGACTGTGGTATATGACAGTTGTTTATAAAAGACAACACTGCTGTATCTTCAAGCCATTGCGAAAAGCTCACTTGGCCAAGGGTCAGGTAGCTAAAATAATAATTAAGGAATGACTGTAATATTTGATCATATTTTTTCTGTCTATGAAGAAAGAACATAAAAAATGTGGTGACCACTCAATAACACACATAGTGGGTTATTCACTCTAATTAAAATCCGATCTGCGCTCCTTTTTTCTGATATATTGCGTGGGAGATCTAACAAACCCGCTTTGAGGTCACATGTGAGTGACCTCGTAGGTGTGTCTTTTTCGACCAATGAAATTGAGTCTTAGACGATCTTGAAAGTTGATCAAAGTTTATCGTGAGGTAGAGGGATGTAACGCATTTTATTTACGAAGAAATCGTCAGTCCAAAACATTCATAAACTTTTTTGATTGGCTTATTGATAGGTGTCAAACCATTTGCATATCATTAATATGAGGCAGGGATTACCTGTAAATTGGGATGAAGTCTGTGTGAATTATTTTTTTATAACTTATATATTTGTTAAAAAAAAAAAAAAAAGAAACGGAAATACCATAATGTTTCCTATAGTTATGACGTCATTTGCAGTGTAAACAAAGAAACGCTATCATAGAAAGTTTTATGACCGTGATTCCAGGTAACGTTTTTTCATATCAAGGAATTATTAAAAAATGAAATTGGTATTGCGTTCCTTCCTATTTTATACTAGACTGATAAATATATATTTTACTCAAAGTTTCATACAAACGAGACCTGAAAAGGAAGTACATTGTAGATTTCTGCGCAGATGCGGGAATTTAAAACATGACATAAAAAAAATTGAACGATTTTGAGTTCATTAGTACAATGAAAATTTCGGAAAAATTTTTACGATTTTTTTTTTTTTTTTATTATTATTTTGTGTCTATCAGAAGACACGTTACTTCCAAAATTAAATCATTAGAGGATAATAATCATTTGATGTATGCTTGTTCTGTATCTCCCTCCTTTGGTAGGAAAACCACTATGGGTTATGGTGTAAAAAGGAAGACATTTAACACACTGTATCGGTATAGATTTAATGTGAGCATTTGCCTATCCAGTTTCCCCAGTCTGGCTGTGACAGGTCTTACTACCAGAAAGTTAACCTTCCCCAAAACAATAAATGTAATAAAGCATACGAACACACCTACTCACCTGATTTGCTCATCCTCAAATATATAAAAAATGCATAATAGAAAATAATCAAAGCGCGAAAGCGCTGTAAAGGCAGTTAATTATAGGTTGTGTGTATATCTGGTCCAGTTATATCATTATCTTCCATAGAACAGAGGTGGTTTGTAGTATTTAAGATTTAGAGTTCTCTTGTACCTAGGTCACCTATATCTTTAGTCTACTGTTTACAGTATATTGTCTGTACCTCGCCATGAAATGCATTTTTAGGTCATAAAAGAACTTTTCCTTTTTAATATACATGTAAATAGACTATTTTTAATTATTGATTATATACGCATATTCAATGACTCCCATCCTATGAAAAATAGTTCACAAAGATTGACTAGTCTCCGTACTGTGTGTATTGCAAGAACATCAAGTAACATAATAATAAATGTACATAGTAACATGTCAACTCTTTTGATGCCCATACTTTTTCTACATACCCGCCAACTGTCACTATTTGCGGGGGATTTCACCCATGGAGGCTCCCAAGTGGAAGTTTTGTAAGAGCAATTTCGTCCACTATTTTAAAGAAAACAATTAATCTAACAATGGCTATGAGCTTGTTAAAGCATGAAGAAACCAAAAAACCACATTAGAATATATTTGAAGGCCCCCTTGAAGGTTTTGTAGGACTATAATAACCATCTTTCATGTAAAACCCCCATGGGCATTTTGAAAAGTTGGCAGGTATGTTTCTAACTTCAAGCAAAACTATTTTTCAGTATAAACATGATAAAAAGTAATCTACCGGTATGAATAATAAGGAGTTTTTAATTAAGGAAACAATGACATCTGGTGGCCATAATAGCTGTCTCATTAGCATTCAAACCACTTCCCATATTTGCAATTGAGACAATAGAAGAAAATTATTCAACGCAAAAACAAAACTTACTTGTAAATATTAAATTCTCTTCACGGTATGACTTTTTCTCATTGTTTGAGATTGTTATATTAAGGGATATAGGAAAAACAAATCTGAGACAAGTGCCAGTGCAACTATCAGTGAGAATTATTGTGTCATTGAACAATTAACAATCCTAAAAAAAAAAGCCATAAACTTTTAAATAATTCCATACGTTTTCCTAAATTTCAAAAATATATACGGTACCATATAAATATTTAAATAAGTTTATCCAACTTCAATGACCTGAATATTATTTTAGTAGGGCGGACGGACCTAGGGCGAACATGTTACTAGGGCAAATGGATCCGATACCCCTATATAACTATAACATAGAAAAGAGCATCATTCATGTCAATGTTTTGTTCCTGTTTACATTGTCATTGATATTTTTCAAGAAAGCCTGAGGCATATAGCTCATGAATTCTTGTCATTACATCCTAAATTAACATAATTACTGCTAAAATAATTATCAGTATGATTTACCTCTTGTAGGAAAACCTTATTATTGTAGCATTCACCAAAAAATCTCAAACAGATGACATTGAATCGTAACCCCCTTTTTTTTATTCTAAAACGATAATTGCGGTTGCAAACAGACTTTGGTTTAATTGCATGGCGGTTATATAAATAACAGTATATATTTCTTAAAGAAAATAAAGTTTTACCATGAATAGTTTCCTGAACGTAGTCATTTTCGGTAAAATGTGCCTTGCAAACAACAGCTGATTGAGATGGACCCCTACGATTTCATCATGACAATCTACGTATGAGCCATGGCGTTGATCCATCTTTTCCTTCTTATTATGTCATTTGGAAATGCATGTCCTCCTCTTAAATGACACTCAGGTACACAACAACAAGGACTATGCATCGTTAGTTGTGTGGTTGTTTTGCAGTGCAGAAATGGAAGTTAAGGACGGAACTGACCGGTCTCACTAATAAGAGACAAGGAGAATTTTAGCGACAAACAGCGACAAGAAGAATAATTTAGTGACGAAACGACAATAACAAACAAGGGACAAGCAAATCGCTATTCTCTCACGAGGTTATTCTCATTTGGTGTGATATTGTGAAGCCACACCTATATAAATATAAGAACGACGAATTTCACTGTTTACTAGAAAGGAAATGATATTGCATGGTTTAGATTAAAAACATTCTTTAAAGGGAAGTTGGGAAATCTTTGTTTTGATTCCAATTTTTAGCGTTTGCATTAAACATATTCTTTATATCTAATAAAAACTAGACAATCACTTTCTTGTTTATAATTTTTTAATTTTTTTTTTTTATCTATCAATGTAATATATAAAAAAAAATGTTTTATAACCGCCCCTGTAATAAAAATAATGCATTTTATTTTAAATATCTATTGGGAATAAGTTGTTGCAATGATATTTTTTATTTATGTATCGTCGCTAAATAGTCTTCTTGACGCTTCTTATCGCTAAATTAATTTTATTGTCACTTCTTATCACTTTTTGACGTTTCTTGTCTCTAATTAGTGAGACCCAGATTCAGGAACGATAATTTCATACGTTATATAACTGAGACCGAAATAACTATGCATACGGCTTCACGTACAGAAATGCTTAAAATTGAATAATATGCAATATAATTTATGTTCAGTCGACTTTTAGTTGTAAAATCAACGACTGAAATGATTTTAAAATATCTTTAGATCGCAGATAGTACTCGAAATTGACCCGACCTCTTTCCACACGGAATTCAAATAATGATAGTTTGTAATCAGGTTGACTGCTTATAATGCAAAATACACATTAATAAAAAGTTTTTAAAACGAACAATACACACTGATCGTTTATTTATTTCCCAATGTAAATGAAAGAAACAAAAACCCTTTCACACCACAAAAAGAAGAGGAGAAAATCAAACATCTCCGGATCTATTTCTGGCCAAATGACCCCCAGCATAGATTTGTTGGATGTCGCGTAAGGAAAGATGAACCTCATGACTTGAAATTCAGGCCTTAAAGCACTGCCTTTAAAAATCATTATATCCTTGATTCTTGACAAAAAAAGTTTTTCTGTTGCATGTCACTTTTTGTGCATGATGTACATGTACTGAGTTGACAAAAGCCATATAGATTACAAATATGCTTTTGCCCACAGGGTGCTTCTCACTATCTTATGATTATTTCATGCCATTCTGATGAAACAAAAAGATGGCAATTCATATAGAAAACAAAGAAATGTCTGATACATTTAATGATAAACCCCATGAATGTACAGTAAAGGGTTTAGTTTGTGTAAAATGGAAAGAGCACATGAAAATACATACTGGTGAAAAATCCTTTGAATGTACTGTATACTGTAAAGGGTTCAGTAGAAGTCATAATTTGAAGGATCACATAAGAACACATACTGGATGAAAACCCCATGAATGTACAGGATGTGGTAAAAGGTTTAGTATGAATCATTACTCAAAGGGCAACATGAGAATACATACAGGTGACATTCCTAAACAAGAACTATCTTTAAAAAAGATATCCGACGTATTTAAATTTGAGTATATGTTTAAAACTATCATTTCGATGACCTTCAGAAGCACCGTGACTTAATGATGCATGACCTCTTTAATTAAATCTCCATCTGAATGTAACTACAAGATGGCGATTGCAGTGCACTGAAAATCTGCATAGTTTGACACAATTTGTCCTTGGTGGCAACGCCCGTTCACTACCTTCATGTTGTGAACAACAATGCTCTAACTATCTAAAAATCAATGAATTACCAACAAAAGAACGTTACAAATTGGTTTGTGAATATTCCGATTATATTTAAATAAGTGATTTACCATTTAAATATAACGTGTTTTCTGTTTTTGTTCAGTATTCTATGTCGAGTCGTATCTTTCTGTTTACATTCACCAAAACCCCGCGGAAATCTCACATGCGTAGGTGCGTTCTCAAAGTCATGTACGTTCGTACAACAAAGTAAACATTAAAAATTATATAATTGTCCCGAATAAACAGCTGTCATGGATGCAAAGAGCTATTGGAGAAACAATTATTTTAATAAAAATATAAATCTTTGTAAGATCTAGTTCAAATATTTATAGTTTTTCACTTGCTTTCCATCACGATATAATTAACAAGACAGCATTTTTTTCCAATCACAGAAAGGATATTCGAGCATGCGTATTCTGTTGCCATAGTTAAGCGTCCTTAAGTTCAAAGGGCACAAACCGAAATTATACCGACTAGTAACCTCGAAACTTGCGTCGACACGAGCTTATACACACTGGAGATAAACCTTATAAATGTGGAGAATGTGATAAAGAATTCATTCAAAGGGTTGACTTACAGAGACACATGAGAACACACACTGGAGACAAACCTCATATATGTGATGTGTTTGGAAAAAGATTTATTGAGAGAAATGGCAGAGATAGAAATTTAAGAACACACACTGGAGAAAAACCTTATGAAAGTGGTGTTTGTGGAAAAGAATTTAGTCAGAGTAATTACAGAAATACACATTTAAGAACACACTGTAGGGATTAACCTTTGCATCTTTATGTAATGTTTGTATATTTTGTGTAGTAAATAAATCAGTCAAGAGTCAGAGCAGAGATAAACATTGGTGAACACAGGTCACTTGTTTCATTATGACATAAGACAAAATACAGCTGCTTACCATTTATGAAAATGTCAAATCACTGCACATATAGACAACAGGAAAGTGTTACAATTGAACATAAAGCCATACAGACAAGGTGTGCATAATCCAATTATAGAACATTATTTCTTTAAAGTGAGGAGGATGAAACAAATTGAAAAATATCATTTTTTTCAGAAATGCATTTTAATATAAAAAATCTAAACAAGCAAACTGCAAGTTTCTTATTAAGTACACATTGAACATGAATTAAGTAATTTTAAAGTATCTATAAGTTTCATTTCATCATAATTCTTCTTTCCTTTTCAATCTTTGTTGTTTTAATTTTTCTGCTAAATCAGGGTCCGCCATTTCCGATCTTAGATGATGTCTTGGTCCTGATGGTCTATCCATTGGCAGGACCTTTTTCGGTGGAGCAACTGGTGGCTTCCAATAATGCTTTGCACTTTTTGCACATCTAAACCCTACGTTTTGTGCTGTGTAGCTCGGTACAAGACCCATTCTGTAATTCCAATGAATTGTATTTACTTTAGGTTTAATATATACATGTACTATATAAACACATTCAGTATACTGATATACAAGATGAAAAATTCAACAAATAGCAATAATGGTTCATTACAATGTACACTTGTTTTTTATTACGTTTTTTTTTTTCAGTTTTGAATTTGCCTTAGTGTTCAGTATTTTGTAATACTTTTTTTACAACTAAGTACATTTTGAAATCTGTTGCATTGATTGAAAATTTACAATGTTGTTACATCGCTTGGTGCCCTTTTAATTTTCTGAGTTTTACCTATTTTGGACCCAAAGGGTTCCAACGAACAAGGAATTCAAAGTAACCAAAATTGGATGTTGTCAATGGTTGTTAAAATTTATTTACCTATGGTCAAAAGAAAGTTAAAAAACTGTCTTAATTATTTGGATCGTACGGAGCTACCTTGTTATCCGACATATCTCTTTTTTTTTCAATTAGTCTCGAGCGATTTAAAAGTTGTCTCTTGTATGCGCTTGTATCATGGAAACATCATTATGCCATAATCAAAATAAATATTTGTATGGTCATAATATGCATGGTACTGTCCTATTCAGTGCTGCCTCCCGATCTTACTGAACCATTACACGCAATTCTGTAAGTGTTAACTTAAGTAGCTAGAAATTAAGGAGACCAGGGTGAGTGTTGCATGACTTAACCACATATTATAGGAATATAACACGGTCAATGGTTTTGATATATCTTAGATTTTACCTTTGAGCAACTCTAACTATGCTGTTTGCTCTACCATCTCTAGTATCCACAAAGGAGCAACCTTTGACAACATACATCCGGTCTTGTACGTGTCGAGGTACTACTCGCTCATAATATCTAGTGTCAGTCCATTCCCATACATTG
The DNA here is from genome assembly GCF_965363235.1 of Mytilus galloprovincialis. Lineage (NCBI taxonomy): Eukaryota > Metazoa > Mollusca > Bivalvia > Mytilida > Mytilidae > Mytilus > Mytilus galloprovincialis. The sequence continues at coordinate 62,853,879 of NC_134850.1, read as the reverse complement.
CCTTGCATATCATATAATCCTGAAAAAATATAGGGTTAAATACGCTTTAATTATAAGGAATATAGAATATTATGATTGTCATATGTGACTGACAAGGACTTTCTATACTAACTTAGTATAGAAAGTCCCTGTATCGTATGTGAAATAATAGTATATACTCCGGAGTTATGTTTGGTACCGATTAAAAAACTTTCTGCGATTTTGTTAAGTACTTTCCTTTAATATTTTACATTTTATTATCATAGATGTTTTTTCTTTGTGCTTTATAGCGGCAGCGTCAATGATGACAGTGTACATGGTTACCGCCCAACTCTGTCCTTCCATCAGAAAGACATCAAGCAGATTAATATAAGGTAACAGCTTGTTTCTGGATCCTATTAATTATTTCACATGTATTATTAAGTAAATGCCTATTTGTGTACATTACTGAATTTAATTAATAAAATATGTTTACACTAGAAAGACATTGTGCAGAAAACTTTCGCGGCTTTATTGGAAGTGAATATTTTTTCATTTGGTCTGGAGCTTGATGATATTGAGTTGTAGTGTGTACGTGATTTTGACATCTGTCGTGCAGCCACTACCTGTTTGTCACCAGATTGAAATTCCGTAGCTCTTTTCTATACGGAAAATGTTTGTTTATTTATTGACTATAAATAGTTGTCAAAGGTACCAGGATTACAATTTTGTACGCCACACGCGCATTTCGTCTGCATAAGACTCATCAGTGATGCTCATATCAAAACATTTATAAAGCCAAACAAGTACAAAGTTAAAGAGCATTGAGGATCCAAAATTCCAAAAAGTAATGCCAAATACGGCTAAGGTAATCTACGCCTGGGATAAGAAAATCCTTAGTTTTTCGAGAAATTCAAAGTTTTGTACTAAACAAGAAATTTATAAAAATGACCACATTATTGATATTCATGTCAACACCGAAGTGTTGACTACTGGGCTGGTGATACCCTCGGGGACGAAAGGTCCACCAGCAGTGGCATCGACCAAGTGGTGTAAATAGTTGTCAAAGGTTCCAGGATTATAATTTTGTACGCCAGACGCGCGTTTCGTCTGCATAAGACTCATCAGTGATGCTCATATCAAAACATTTATAAAGCCAAACAAGTACAAAGTTGAAGAGCATTGAGGATCCAAAATTCCAAAAAGTTGTGCCAAATACGGCTAAGGTAATCTATGCCTGGGATAAGAAAATCCTTAGTTTTTCGAGATAAATAAATTTTGACTATAACTTGAAATTTTGACTTTTCAAATCTCGAAATTTTGACTTAAACTTGAAATTTTAACTTTTTGAAAAGTCGAAATGTTGACCTTTTTTAAACTCGAAATTTCGACTTTATAAAAAGTAGAAATTTCCACTTTAAACTCAAAGTTTCAACTTTTTTAAACTCGAAATTTCGACTTTGAACTCAAAATTTCATCTTTTTAAATCTCGAAATTTTTATTTTAAAGTTAAAATTTTGACTAATTTTCTAAGTACTTTTAAAACTTGGATGTTAGTATTCAAAAAGAGCTATTACAATTTAAAAGGAGTATACAAGGGCGCAAATTATTAAAGCGTCATCCACACATTTTGGCAATTTATATTCAGAAATTGGTTTTGTTTTTAAATTAAGAGATGGATTAGCATTTAATATAGAAGAGTTTCATTCGGAAAGAACATGCATGTTGACAGAAAAAAAATATTTTCCCATATTCCATGTTTTAGTTTCCACGACACTGTTATAGGATCGTCATATCTGAGGACATTTAGCATCACAGTTTCAAAGTCCTGTTTAGTTTCCCAATAGCAATTGCAAGTCACTGACTTTGTTTTGTTTAAATCAAGTAGCCAAAAACGCCATGCATTTTCAGGATTACCAATGAGCTGCTCAGTTTTCTAGTTTTGAAATTTTGAAATGTTGGTTCTTTTTTCTGGAACATTCTCTACAAGTTGGCATTCTTATGACACAACTATTACCCCTTGTCTTTATATATATTAGACTGTTAAATAAAACTATGTCGTAATATAGGTGTGTCGGAATAACGGGGTTGTCTCATTGGCACTCATACCACATCTGTCTTTATCTATTAGAATGAAATTCAAAACAGTGTGGCTGTGGCCATTGATTGACACATTAAATTCATCCATTGACTGGTACAATTTACGTGAACGTTTGTCTGTAACGACCACTGTTTACGACGTACCTACGATAGACATTTAAACTGTGGGGTTACCAAAGGTTTCTTAACGCCTTTAATTATAAAATAATTCGAAAAAATAATCAGGAATAACCTTTATGTTTTGATTTATATAATTGATATAAATCAAAACATCGTGTTATTTCTGATTAATTTCTCGAATTACTTTATTAAGGTGTTCAGAACCTTTGGTGACACCATAGTTTAAGTGTCTTTAAAAAGTACATAGTGAGCAGTGGTCGTTACATACAAACGTTCACCTAAATTGTCCCAGTCAAGGGATGAATTTAATGTGTCAACCAATGCCCACAGCCACACTGTTTTGAATTTCATTCTATTAAGTTTATAATGTATATGGCTCTCCGCTATGACTGTGAATGTGATAATCGCAAACGTATAAATACTGAAAATTTTGAGTTTAAAAAAAGTCGAAATGTTGAGTTTAAAAGAAGTCGAAATTTGGAGTTTAGAAAAAGTCGAAATTTCGAGTTTTAAAAAAGTCGAAATTTTGAGTTTCAAGTCAAACCTTTCCTGCCTTTTGTCTTTTATTAGAAGTTAAGAAGTCTATGAAAATCAAATTTATCTCTTGTTCATACCTACCAAAATCATTTTGAGCAGAAAATGCATGAACAGGACTCAATCCTTCCCATTTGTCTGCTTTAGTATTTCCATTTGGAAACTTTCCCTGCAACATTCACGCAAATAATAACGTAGTAAAACATGTATGTGTAATATGTGTCTGTTCATATGACATTGTAATTTAATAGATGATTTGAATGAGTAATTAAAAGTCAATTCTTTACTCTATAAAAATATGCGGGTGTGACCGGCAGAGGACATTTTGGCGCATTGATATCACATTTCTGCCAAACAAATCGGACGTTTTAGCGTTAAAGCTAGTATAACCCATTTTAGCGCAAGATTTTTAACCCATTTAAGCGAAAATTAAAATAATCAATGCCCATTTAAGAGCAATATTTTTTAACCAATTTTATAACAAATAATAAATAATTTTTTCCAACATAAACAAGGCAGCACAATATAAAAAGTATCATGTCCATTAATATACAGCACTAAAAGAATAAAAGGTTAAATCAAATGATAAAAGTCCGTTCTAGCATAGAATTTATATCATAAAGAGCGTACGTAATGGCCCCTATACAATTCTGTACATAAAATTGCAGTAGAAACTGTTCGGAGGAGGACATTTAAGCGTATTGAGAGGACATTTTTGCGAAACAAATTGGACGTTTTAGCGCCAAAGTATAATCCATTTTAGCGCAAGATTTTTTACCATTTTTAGCGGAAATTAAAATAGCCAAAGCCCATTTAAGCGCACATGTATATATGTCAGTGTGACAGAATCAAATATTATAGAATCATAAATTAATTGGTAATACAAATTTTGTTGGTAAGTATTGAGTGCCTTGTAATTTTTAATACAAATTAAATTTCTATTAAAAAGCAATGCATTGACTGCCTATCGTGATATCAGGGGTGTAGACGATTGATCGAAGATAGTCATCCTTTAAAAAATTCTTTATATATCACAGTTGCAATATACCACAGAAAAGAAGAAGCAAAATACTTTGTATTTAATTTTGATTACAGTATTACAGGTAACAATGTATACAATGTTCTTCTGTTTCTATTTCGAGTTATCTCCCATTTCCTATTACTAAAATTATAGTGCGATTTGACAAAAAAGAAATTGCAAAATTAATTATATCGTTAAAATTGTTAAACTGAGATAAAAACCAAAATCCAAACTTTGATCCTAATTATTTGATCAACTTTTATACGTGTTTTGTTTCTTTCTTTCAAATCGCAGCTTGATTTAGATTTATTATAGTTGCTGTAGCCCTATCTAATATCATTGTTAATGATCGACCCATTTTACCTGCCACAAATTAGCTCTGTTCTTTTGATATCTGTCTCCCCAAGGATAATCTTTTGCTGAAAAAACAAAAGTATGAAAATATAACTGAGGTTCCTTAGTCAACTTTTCTTTCAAGTGATGATAATTGCTACAAGTTAAAGAGTTTACACAAATGGGTTTCGCAACGGACGTATTTTTACACCCAATGCTTTCTACTCAGTTGGGTTTGCTTTTAATGTTTGCAGTTATTATAAAATGCTATATTTGTTACAGGATTCAACTTCAACTAAGTGCTTCAATGTTAAACACAATATTATGAAATATTGAATGAAATGAATTGCGTTTTTTAAGATAACGATCTGTAAGTATGAGCAAGAGGTATACGGTGTTTCGATTAACTTTCCTCAAACTCTATGAATCAAAATCTTAAAAAAGGAATTCAATAACCTGTCAATATGTTAAGTTTATTTCGTTCCATATCTAATGTTTTTTTCTGAATTACATTATCATTTTTAAATTCTAGATTTTTTTTTAATTGCCTCGTCCTTAATGAGCAAATATGAATATATACCATAATATCCTCCACGTGCTGCAAACTCCCATTCCACTTCCAATGGTATACGTTTCTTATAATGTTCACAGAAAGCTTTGGCGTCATGGTAACTAACATGTACAACGGGATAATCCAGTCTATCTACGACGGTGGAATTAGGACCTTCTGGCTAGAAATCAAAAAAATTATGTATCGTTAATAATCTGTCTTGTACTAATAAATCATCTTCACATAATTAATATATTTTATGAAACATATATTAAAATTATTTTGTAGTTTCCTCAATAAAAAATGCTATTGCTTTAAGCAATATATATACATGATACCAATTAGGGAGCTACCATTTGATTTTTATGGGGGGGCTAGGATGAAAAATTTTGTCCTGCATTTTTTTTAGCTGTAATCTCTGTCCTGCCTTTTTATTTTTCACTCTGTTCGGTCCTGCTTTTTTTTTAGTTTATCCTAACTTTTTATTACCTAAATTGTAGTCCTGACTTTTTTTTTTTGCAAGTGTCTCATCCTGCCTTTTTTTTTACTCAAAACTCCTGTCCTGCCTATTTTTTTCAAATTTCATCCTAGCCCCCCCCCCCCCATAAAAATCAAATGGTAGCTCCCTTACATGGCTTTTCTAGGATCTATTGAAGTATAGTCTTCATTTTCGTCATGGTCGCTACCAAATGTTTATAGAGCTAGTTATTTTAGCTGGTGATTATCAAAATCAACAGTGATTCTACTGTAAGCCAAACCCGAACAACCTAAGCTTGCTATAACTAATTTAGAAAAGAATGGGAACCCTGTATGATGTGTTTTAAAATTTTATATAATATATATCGTTTCCGTGTTGTATTTAATCATGTTACTTTGATCGTACGCCATTCTCAATTTAAAATACGTCCCTTTCTTAAAGTTTAATTATGTTTTGTTAATATAAACATCGTTCATAGTTCTCCATGCTTAATCTTTTATGTATTATATTGCATAAGTAACATTTATAGTTTTAACATCTGTTAATTTTTTTTCTGAATAAATTTGACAGTAGTTTAAACAACATAAAAAAAAACAAAATTGTGTGTACCTTATCCCACTGTGCGCCTTTGACTTCAACCCATGGAGCATCTTTGAACTGTGCTATATCAGTTCCGTTCACAAATGGCCTCAGTACATATGACCAGTTTTGAGTTTCTGCATCAGTTTTGTATCCGGATCTTAATTGTTTAAACTTCCTGAAAATAATTATGCTTTTCAAACAAAAACTACAAGTACATCATTTTTCTTTATTATTATTATACATTTGCCACTTAGCATAATTAGGGACTAATATAAACTACCTTTTACTTTGCCAAAACGTACGAAGAGTTTTTGCTTATTTGATACATTAACCAGGATGGATATGTATCAATTATCAGGTTGTCTACATACTGATATCGTATAGGGAAAACGGTACTATTTATTCTGCCATAGGTGAAAATACTAACATTTTCTAATTTTACCACTTTTTATAATAAAAACCTGGATAAAACAGTTATGTGTGGTGTTAGTACGACTTGTGGAGGGGACGAACGCCTGGGAATTTCCATCGAAATATCTCGCGCTCCTCTCCCGATCAAAAGCCAAATAGCATCATGGCCAATTTTCAACGGAGCTTGTTTATGTCATCCATGCCCACTGTCATTATGCACCAAATTTATAAAATTTTGAAAGCCTTTTCGAATAATTCTCTAGGAAATATTTCAATAGGTTTTAAAATGTATATTGTAAATATAAACACTCCATTTATTCGTAGATAAATAAAAAAATATATTGTACCCTTGCATCCAACCACGGCGCCCCTAAGTTGACTTCCTTCACCTGTCTTGGGTACACAAAAGGCCAACCTAATGCTGGGAAAATGTAATAGTACCGTTTTCCCTATAGCGGGTGTTTTGTTTGTTTATGTTATTGTGATATTGGTTATGACAAAATGTTTTGGTTAGGATATTATCTTGTTTGTTAGGATATTAGTCTTGTTGTTCATGATATCGTATTATAGGTCAGGCTATATTGGTGATGGTTAGGATATCATATATATGTTGTAGGTTGCGATGTGATACTATTGGTTAGTATATTGGGTTGTTGGTTAGGCTTTTGTGATTTTTGTTAGAATATCGTGTATTTGGTCGGGATATAGTGTGGTTAATTAGGCTATCGTACTGTTGATTAGTTAATGATGTTGGCTAGGATATAGTTTTGGTTATTATATGATGTTGTTGGGTCGGATATTGTGTTATTGGTTCGAAAATAACATGACAAGAATCTGAAAATCGATATAATCATCGAAAATTAGAATTGGCTATATATACTACAATGATATATATTAATGATAGATGGAGATAACAACTTACCAAAACTGTGCATTTGTAACGGGATACACATCAATATAGAATGGCTTCACCTCTGCTACCTCTACCGGATATTCTCCCGTCTCCGATTTCGGATCATTTATTCCTTTAAGAAATTTACCACCTTCTAAAACTTTCATTAAGTTGTATCTCTCATAATGATCAATAACTGAAAATAAATAAATTAGACATGCACAATTCCAAAGTAATGTTGAAATTTAGAAATACAAATTCACTTTAAAATGAAACCAGAACACTTGATGTGTCAAACCTGGTAAAAGCGATTTGAGAGCGAAATAAGTTTGAACGCTTATTCAAATACGAACCTTGTAGTACTTCGAATAGATATACAATATCTTCCTTTTATTTACAGAAAATGTTATTACATATACTGCTCATCAGAATAAGAAATGTCACTTTCCATAAAGGTGTTAAAACATTTTCTACAACGCTTTTGGTCAAGCTTTCAGAATTATGGTAACTGATCCTTAACCTAAACTTCTTAAATTGCTTTCAAAATGAGAACATTTGACAACAAAAAATATATTAAATCCAAGAAAGCACTTAAATTATGATTACCCAAGCCTTACAAATTACTTTGTAAAGGAGACGATTATGCCTCAGTAAAATAATTTAACTAGACGAAAGACGGGAAATTAAGACTGTTACTGAAGACAGAGGGAATTCTATATTGGGACAGACGTTTTCGTTTGCATATATAACTCACGCTTATGTAGAGAGATTTTGTCAAGATATTTTGACCCGAGGAGATCGTTGCACTACCCCTATACGTTCCATAGGACTAAACGTCCCAATTTAACTGGAAGTGCAAATTCTGTTAATATATATATATATGAAATCACATTTGTTCATTGTGCATATACTATTACTTATTTAATCGTTATCATACCGAAAATATGTCAACTTTACGATCAATGAAATATATATAATACAGATCCAAATCTGTACTTAATTCAATTGTATAACAGCGAATCACACAATTACAAAGTACTTAATTTATATTGTTCACCGTATTGAATTATTGATAACACTTATTGCATTTTACATATACCTAGAAGGATTATTGTGTCGTACATGCAATTGTCTCTATTATATTCATTTTAAAGTGGAAAACTTACCATACTGTAACATTAGATATGTTTTTACCCCCCCCCCCCCCATTTCCCCCTACCCCTTTTAATCAAACACACATACAGACTAGATTAAGGTGAACAGCATTAATATTATTGTCCTATCTTATTAATATACATGTATTCATACGTATGACTGATATTCTTTCATTTTATTTGCAAACCAACGATTAACCCTTCCACAATTTGATTCATTAGTTTAATGGAATTGTTTAGCATGAACGGAAATGAGACAAAAATGTCCTCACATTTGTTGACATGGGTATGAAAATATATTCTCGAGGATTTTTTTCATGGTTAAACACAGGCTTAGAAGGGTCCTCCTTTTAGCAAAAAGGAGGTATAAATACGCAGCCACGTCCGGTCGTATACATGTGCCCTTGCAAGACACCTATAAGTGTCACAAGCAACCAATTACAGGTCAATATGTCAGACTATTGCAGCATTGCTAGTACAAAAAAAAAAAACAATCAAAAATCGCTGAATGTTAATGATATGGATCTACGAAGGCTTTACATTATATTATTGGACTATTTGTTATAAAGCTATAGTGTCACACATTACAATGTTCAATTAATGGTTATATTATTAATATGGTATTAGTTATGATCGTTCACTAGAAGTTGTAAAGTGATGTGCATTCTGTATTTTCATGATGTATCCGAATATGTGTGTGAGTTTGTGGTCTAGTGGTTAAGACCGATTGCTACTGTGCTGAAGGTCCCAAGTTCGATTCTCACTCGGGGTGCTAAAAATATCAGTACATTAGAAGGGTAATTTTCACCCTCCCACACACATCTCTGGTACCCAGACAGGAGTTTTAACTAGAATGGGTACTTCGGGGGCCTCGGTTGGTCAAAGTTGTCCCCTACTTTTACCTGGAGATCAATCTTCTGATATCTCTCTGGTTTGTCTGTTTCCACCGAGTGGCCCGGTGGTTCTCTCCGAGTACTTCGGCTTCCTCCACCATATTAACAGACTTCCCTGTGTCCTACACGCCCTCTTGGGCGGTGTTGGGTGGGGATTGTTCTGGTGGTGGGATAATATTGTAAAGGACACATCTCCATTAATCCTTAGGGAGTGTACATGGATCCGCTGTACCCTTGCAGTCAATCAAGGGGTGTGTCTAAATTGGCGGAATCTCGAGTACATACACATGATACATAGAATGAAATTCAAAACAGTGTGGCTGTGGCCATTGATTGACACATTAAATTCATCCATTGACTGGGACAATTTACGTGAACGTTTGTATGTAAAGACCACTGTTCGCGACGTACCTACGATAGACATTTAAACTGTGGGGTCACCAAAGGTTTCTTAACGCCTTTAATTATAAAATAATTCGAAAAATTAATCAGGAATAACCTTTATGTTTTGATTTATATAATTGATATAAATCAAAACATCGTGTTATTTCTGATTAATTTTTCGAATTACTTTATTAAGGTGTTGAGAACTTTTGGTGACCCCACAGTTTAAATGTCTATCGTAGATACGTCGTGAACAGTAGTCGTTACATACAAACGTTCACGCAAATTGTCCCAGTCAATGGGTAAATTTAATGTGTCAATCAATGGCCACAGCCACACTGTTTTGAATTTCATTCTACATACATACGATGGCACGTCTTACATCTGAAGCGAAATTTATCAAATAAACAAATAGACACCAATGTAAGTTGACGTTTCCTGTAACGCAAGCGCAGTGAACTACATTTCAGAACATTAAAACCTTCCTAAACTGCACCAGATAAGTTAGTGTTAGTGAATATGATGCGGTTAGGATTTCTTTTCAACCAGAAAAAAATATTCACGGCTTTAGTAAATAATGTAATAATTTCCAATCATGCATATTAATGTGTACCATGACATATACACATAATATAATATTATAAGTATTTCATGTAAACATAGAAAATGGATCTTAAATAGTTAGACTTACCGTTTTTTAAATCCAATGATAAAATTTCTAAAACATATAAAAGTAAGATAAAAACTAAATTAAAACAGATATTCGCCATGTTGAATGGGACGGAAAGTATGGTCAATGATGACACCGGCTGTTGCACATCAGCTAACCACGTGGCCGTATAGACTACGGATAATAGTATTGACGTTCTTATGTTACAGAAAGAGTTTACACGTTTCTTTATAAATTTATTGATTCAAGTATTTGATTTTTCAACTGTGTTAATGAAGATTTATCAATAAAATGTTCATAAGTTATTATACGCTGATGCATCGTACAAATTGAAGGAAAAAGAAAATTCCGGAAATAAATAAATAAAAATATGATTTAACATTGCTGTATTTGGTAGAAACTGTCGAAATGTTTAGTCCTCAATGTTCTTCATTATCAAACAATTTATTTGATTTATAGGCAAACGAATACACTACCGTTTCGTGTAATAGAATAATGATACACGTCGATGTGTAACGAACAATTTTGTAAATTAATCGTTTTACGGATGTGATCCAAAAGAAACAGTTAGAGCATTTAGAATCTGGAAGTTGCGATTAAACTGACAGTACGTGTATCTACATTTATAACACATGTACATTTTAAAAACCGGCGAGACAGATATTGAATGCTTCACCTTAAAATGTCTCATGAAAACACTACATAAATAACACATAGCTGAGAGGGTGATATAGAGCAGATTGGTACCCGAGAAAACATTGTCAACCGCGGCAAAGGTGTTATTTAATTTATTATACTGAATGTCCTATCATTATTGTCTTTTACAGATGAATTTTATTTAAAAGTATTTTCTATGTAGTCACGTACTTTACAGCGTTACGGGTATTAGAAAAATCAAGAGAAGTGAAATAAATAGACAATACTATAATAGTGCATTAACTTGACATATCAGCGATGAAAGGATTCGATCCGAAACGGGGGAAAAGCTCTGCTATCTAGGAAAAAAATCTTTATAATTGTTGTTATATTGTTATTGTTATCTATTTGATTTAAATTTTGGGGAAAAACCACTTTCCAAAAGGCCTCTTATCTGGCGGAGAAAGATACATAACAATGAACATGATGAAATGTACATCACCTGTTGAAACCAATCTATGGTGAACGAAATCCGATGCGTTTAAGTATGGAATAAAATATCAATAATAAGCATATCACGTAATGATTTATAGGTTTTAAAGAAAAAATATTAACAAGTTAAATATGTTTTCCAACAATTGTAAAAGAAATAAGTTTGAGTCGTTCCATGCTTCGTTGTATAATAAATTAGATCTTCAATGACTTGCTGTAAATTCAATGCATTGTCGTTTTGATTGGTCTAGCTGAGAGAGTGACATTCAAAAAAATTGTCACCAGCTCAGCCATGTGATATATAGAGTAAATTAACACCCTCGTATTAGCCAATCAAAACATGGCATTTTAACGTGGAGTATAATAATATTTAAATAAACCTTACAAAAAATGATCACAGTACAACAATTTGGAGGGATTCATAAATACCAAGTCACGCCAAAGAATTTTACCACAAAATGAACTCAACAGTAAAGGTTTATAATTTACAAAGACATATTCAAGAACATTATAACACACAAGTACACACCCGTGATATCGCGGGTCCGTGACTGACTTAAAGTATATAACTATGCCTAAGCCTTATTTTAGTAATTGGTATTGTCATCTGATAAAGTCATGTCGATTATAAGATACACCGTTTTTTTTTTTTGCTTTCAAATCTTTCTGTTTGAACCCGTCGACCTGGAACGTATCAATTATTGATACACAGTTTTTTTTGCTTTCAAATCTTCGACCTGGAACTTATCAATTATTGGTAATATTAATTATTTGGAAAACAAAAGGTCCTGTCTATCCAGGAATGGAGTATTTTTTAATCAACAGCATTGTCCTATATTAGTTATCTTAGAAAGTCTTGCTGATGGCTGAATAAAACTACAATAGGGAACAATTTGACAATGATAGAATTTAGTAGTGTCAGCCCTTTGATTATGACCCGTGTGTATATAGCAAAATCCTAAATACACCGTTTGGTGGTGCGCCTGTCAAATGCGGAACGTACAGATAAGATAATAGCTAACAGGTGAATATACTATTGGTATCGGTATCGGATTCGACCCGGAACTTGTTAATTATTGGCAATATTAATTATGTGAAAAACAAAAGGGTCTGGAGTGGTGTAATTTTTAAGCTACACCATGGTCTATATTAGTTCTATATATATGGAAAGCCTCAGCTGTCATATACTAGAGATTTACATAACGTTATGCTGAAGCTTCCATTGTAAAGTTAATACAGCGTGATGATGAATTAATCATCAAAATGAAAACTTTAAATAATAAAATCTTAAGTTGAATCTGCGTTGTGTTGACTTGCAACTTCAAGTGTTGATGTAGTGAAATCATCGTGGTAAGCCACGGCGTTATGATGATATGCTTATAACACGTAACGTTGAGTCGAAACTACATATTGTTAAGTTGACATTGCACGATGTAAACTTGATACTCGATAAAGCTAAGACGTACTCTTAGATTGCTAGGATAACAAATAAAACGAAAAGTTGAACTTTATGATGTTGACTTATTATTGATGAATGTAAAGTTTAGATATCACAACGTTATATCATTATAATGTCACGATAGGCTTATCATAATGTATGTAGACTTTAAACTACACGATGTAAAGCTAAACTAGCATACTGTTATACTACTTTAATGTCACGATAAGCTAACCATACAATATGCTCACTAGAAATTACACGACGTAAAGTTGAAAGTACGTGTTGTTGAGCTAGGATTGCACAATGTTAAACAAGTATTATGTCACGATAAGCTACCAATGCAATATGCTCACTAGAAATTACACGACGTACAGTTGAAAGTACGTGTTGTTGAGCTAGGATTGAAAATGTTAAATCAATATTATGTCACGATAAGCTAACCATACAATATGCTCACTAGAAATTACACGACGTACAGTTGAAAGTACGTGTTGTTGAGCTAGGATTGCACAATGTTATATCATTATTATGTCACGATAGGCTAATCAAACATAATTTTGACATGAAACGACACGAAGGTGGAAAAACGGTCCACTGATGTTGGATCTGAGATATCTTGCAAATAGTGCCGCATATGCGTAGTAGTTATATGATATAAAAAGAGAATATATTCAAAATACATTATTCTACTTTCTTTTTACACTGTAACAGTACGGTCCACGTAATATTATCATTTCAAAATTTGAAAAAGTTTTGAAATTTTGAAATTTTCACCAAATTATTAAAATTCTAAATATCGTTTTTAGATTTGATAGTTTAGATATTTGATCAACTTTTAAAGTACTCTTAACGTGCAGTTTTTGATTATTACGCTTTTGGAAAGTTTGATTTTTGAAAGTTTTTGATGAAGATATCAAAATTAGAAAATGGGCGAAAAGAGGGGTACCTGTAAACTGCAAAACGGAATAAAAGCGGAACGAAACGAAACAAAATGAAATGAAGAGCTACGGTTACTTCAAAGTTAATGTATAAAATAAGTCAAAAGGAAGGGAATTGTAAGCGGTGAAAAATTTGGTAACAAAATAGATGTTTCTTAAAAGCGGATAATTCGTGTTAAAACAAGAAGCAAAGCTTTGATTATGATCATTCTTAATTAGGAATAAAAAGCACAAAATAATTTTCAATTGCAAAATAAACAATTTAAAGAAGTTTTTTTTTTAAAACAAATTGAACATTACCATGAGATAACAGTATCCTGAAATGTGTTTAGGTTTTGCAAATATGGATTTTATTTATTTAAACCGATTCTTTTTTTTTTTAAAATCTCTTATATAAGCTGAGCGTTTAAAATAATAGTTCAGAATTATTTTGTTTCCACAGTGCCCAACATTTAGGAGTAACAGTGAAAACTCGCTGTAGGTTAAACAGATTTATACAAGGTTGATTATGTTTATATTTTCTTCTGCACTTTTGACATTTCAATAAAATCCCTCAAATTTGATTTTTTTTTTGGCTCTATGACTTCTTCAACTGTGGTCGCTTTACCGGATAGCACGAACAGGCGACTAACGGATGGAAAAAGTTTTACGTTAACAAAACTGTTATCCGTTGGGAGTCCGTTCCTATGATGTACAGTACTGACAAACCAGATGCTCTGCTGGGCGCAGCTTTATACGACCGCAGAGGTCGAACCCTGAACAGCTGGGGCAAGTATGGAGTCCGACACAACATTTAAGCTTGATCGATACAGCTCTGAATTTGGATTGTGATTAAATAGTTGACACAACACAGAATGAATGTGGTCTAAGAACTTAAACTTAAAAACTTAAACATTTTAAATTAGACATTTACCTATTATGTTCCAATGTCCAAAATCTAAATACATGGTTAGATTCAGCATATATCATAGAACCCCAAGAATTCAATTTTTGATGAAATCAAATAATGTTCAATTTTAGACCCTTTAGACCTCAATGTGGACCAATTTGATAACTGGGCCCAAATATTAAAAATCTAAATACATGGTTAGATTCAGCATATTGAAGAACCCCATATATTCATTTTTTGTTGAAATCAAACAAAGTTTAATTTTTGACCATTTGGACCTTAATGTAGACCAATTTGAAAACGGGACAATACTGTGCAATTGAATATTTCTTGCTATTGCACAAAACTGTGCAATTGAAAATTTCTTGCTATTGCGCAATATTGTGCAATTAGATATTTCTTGCTATTGCGCAATACTGCGCAATTGAAGATTTCTTGCTATTGCACAATACTGTGCAATTGAAGATTTCTTGCTATTGCGCAATACTGTGCAATTGAAAATTTCTTGCTTTTGCACAATACTGTGCAATTGAAGATTTTTTGCTATTGCGGAAAACTGTGCAATTGAAAATTTCTTGCTATTGGGCAATACTTAATATAATAATTTTGGACCCCGATTTGGACCAACTTGAAATCTTGGCCCATAATAAAAAATCTAAGTACATGTTTAGATTCAGCATATCAAAGAACCACAAGCATTCAATTTTTGTTAAAATCAAGCTAAGTTTAATTTTGGACCCTTTGGACCTTAATGTAGACCAATTTGAAAACAGGACCAAAAATTAAGAATCTGAATACACGGTTAGATTTGGCATATCGATATCTGTATTGTACCACAATTGTATTTATGTTCATGTATATCCATACTCTCCTTAAGGAGGATAATAAATATATATATAAATATATAAATGTATATATAATTCATTTTTTGATGAAATCAAACAAAGTTCAATTTTGGACATTTTTTGCCCCTAATTCGTTGGTATCAAAACTCCCAAAATCAATCCAAACCTTCCTTTTGTGGTCATAAACCTTATGCTAAAATTTCATAGATTTCTATTAACTTATACTGAAGTAATTGTGCAAAAACCAAGAAAAATGCTTATTTGGGACCTGTTTTTGGCCTCTAATTCCTAAACTGTTGGGACTAAAACTTCCAAAATAAATCCCAAGCTTTCTTTTGTGGTCATAGACCTTATGTCAAAATTTCATAGATTTCTGTTTACGTATACTAAAGTTATTGTGCGAAAACAAAAAAAAATGCTTATTTGGGCCCTTTTTGGCCTCTAATTCCTAAACTGTTGTGACCAAAACACACAAAATCAATCCTAACTTTCCTTTTATTTCCATAAACCTTGTGTTTAAATTTCATAGATTTATTTTTACTTTTACTAAAGTTAGAGTGCGAAAACCAAATGTTGTCGGACATTCAATTTTTGCGGTCGTATGAAAATACTGATATATCAGGAGATACACACCGGATATCTATAATACTAAAATTACGAGGTCCAATTTGTCAGCCGTCATCGGGTAAAAACGACAAATCAAAGAATTCAACTCTATATATAACTAATATAGGACAATGGTGTAGATTAAAAATTACACCACTCCAGACCCTTTTGTTTTCCACATAATTAATATTGCCAATAATTAACAAGTTCCGGGTCGAATCCGATACCGATACCAATAGTATATTCACCTGTTAGCTATTACCTTATCTGTACGTTCCGCATTTGACAGGCGCACCACCAAACGGTGTATTTAGGATTTTGCTATATACACGGGTCATAATCAAAGGGCTGACACTACTAAATTCAATCATTGTCAAATTGTTCCCTATTGTAGTTTTATTCAGCAATCAGCAAGATGCTGTTGATTAAAAAATACTCCATTCCTGGATAGCCAGGACCTTTTGTTTTCCAAATAATTAATATTACCAATAATTGATAAGTTTCAGGTCGACGGGTTCAAACAGAAAGATTTGAAAGCAGAGAAAACTTTGTATCTTATAATCGACATGACTTTATCAGATGACAATACTAATTACTAAAATAAAGCTTAGGCATAGTTATATACTTTAATTCAGTCACGGACCCGCGATATCACGGGTGTGTACTTGTCTATACTATTAAACGAGAAGACCTCATTTTGGGTGTCGCTTCTCTTCTTTTCACAATAAATTAATCAACATGGCTCTGTGTCCTATAGGTACAGTGCATAGTTGCATTTGTCATCCATTTATATGATTATTCAGATTGAGTTATTTTGGGAGAAAAACTAGAAAAAAGGCATCCGGATATTGTCCCGTCATTGGACGAAATTTTAAGTCAGATTAGACTTCCGGTTTGCGTTTTTCTGTATACTTTGAACATACATATACTACGCATAAAGTGTATTTTAATTCGTTTTTCCGTATACTTTGAACATACATATACTACGAATAAAGTGTATTTTAATTCTATCTGCTATCATTTTCAAGTTTACTATCCACGGCGGTCACAGAGTTTATTAAATGGAGAGGGTAATGAATGTTCATAATATACAGATAAGCGCTAAAATTATGTGAACTTTTGATACCTTTTCTGAAATTCAATTCATTTATTATCATTCAACAGCAGAAAAAGATGTGGTATGATTGCCATGTTGAGACAACTCTCCACAAGAGACCAAAATGACACAGAAATTAACAACTATAGGTCACCGTACGGCCTTCAACAACGAGCAAATCCCATACCGCATACTCAGCTTTAAAAGGCCCCGAAATGACGATGTAAAACAATTCAAACGAGAAAACTAGCGGCCATATTTATGTACAAAAAATGAACGAAAAACAAATATGTAACACGTACATAAACAAACGACAACCACTGAATTACAGGTTCCTTACTTAAATGTTCATAACATACTAAATGTATGTTCATA
This sequence comes from Mytilus galloprovincialis, assembly GCF_965363235.1. Classification (NCBI taxonomy): domain Eukaryota; kingdom Metazoa; phylum Mollusca; class Bivalvia; order Mytilida; family Mytilidae; genus Mytilus; species Mytilus galloprovincialis. The sequence continues at coordinate 62,836,481 of NC_134850.1, read as the reverse complement.
TTGAAATTAATAGAAAACCAAAAATTGGGAATTTTAGAAATGAAGGAGGAGGGATAAAAAAAACATTTTCCTGTCCCCAATAACCTATGACTTATGATACATTTGCTGAAATTCTCCAGTCATTCAATATTTTACAAAATTCTTCCAACAACACTTTACATACTTTAAACTACGCTCTGAATGCCCGCGATTTCGCGGGTGTGTTCTAGTTATGTGTAAATTATTAAATAAAGTATTGTGCAATGGCAGGAAATATTCAATTGCATATTATTGCGCTATAGCATAGTATTGCGCTATAGCATAGAATTGCGCTACATCATAGTATTGCGCATTAGCAAGAAATCTTCAATTGCACCGAATTGGGCAATAGCATTTACAGGGGTGGATCCAGCCGGTTCCAAACCCACGACAAAAAAGGGGGGGGTCCAACTATATGTCCACATTTAAATGCATTGATCGTCCAAAAAAAGGTGGGTTCCAAACCCCGGACCCCCCCCCCCCTTTCTGGATCTGCCACATCCAAGACATCTTCATTTTCAATCTATTGTGCAATAGCTCAATATTGGACCAGGAAGAAATCTTGGATTGCACATTATTGCACAATAGCAAAACAAAAAATCGATTGGAATTGAATGCAAATATTTAAACCCATTTCAAATTTTAAAGATCTTTCACCACATTTATTATGTGTCAGAAACCTAATTTATGTCAAAAGTTTGATCACAATCAAATTTCAGACTGTATCAAGCTTAAATAATGTGTCGAAACTTGCGCCAACTGTTCAGGGTTCGACCACTACGGTCGAATCAGGCTGAGCTCAGCGAAGCATTTTATTTAGTTATTGTAGCACAATCAACCTTGAGCAAAGTACAAATACGCATCTATGTCCAGTCAGAATGGGGCGTGTAAAGAGAGTCAGTGCCACGATCTCTGCACAATGAATTTTGCCATTTTGGCCACACACCAAATGTGCTCTCGAAAAACCAGGGCAATGTAAAACGCTGAATTTTTAAGTAAAGCATTTACCTACGGAACGCTCAAAATATTCGAATATTTGAAAGCCAAGTAAATATAAGAACCAAAACAATTTAAGAGGTGTTTGACCAAATGGAAAGTTGAAATATCAAATTCCAACTAAGTAGATATAAGAAGATGTGGTATAAGTGTCAATGTGAAAACTCTCCATCACAATCACAATTTGTAAATGTAAACCATTATAGGTCAAAGTACGGTCGACAAAGTTAACGCGGAGCCTTTTCTCAGACAGAATAGGACCACTTTGCCCAAGGGAGTTGAAACCCATTTTTTTTTTAGTAAAACGACCTATTCTAAATTATTGATTGATGGTTGACAGTGGCAAATATTACATGTATGTTCAAGATTATAACAAATTAACATGATATACAACAGGTAGAATAGGTAAGAGTCGTATATGCTACTGGAAAAAAAGATGATATATTGAATAGGTACAGAAATCTTTCCTTGCAACGAGTCACTGCAGGGGTTCTTAACGTGAGGAGTACTTGGCCTGAAATTTGATTGTTGTGCGATAACTTAAAAATGGACAAATCACAAACACGGAACTAGCAAAAAACATCTGGTTCCCTTTATTGCCTTAACAGTGACAGTCCGTCGGAAGAGGACCATAAATTGCTGACCAGTGTTAAGAGAGAGTCAAATCTCTTGCACGTAAAAGACACCCTTAGATCTCAAAAAAGAGCATGGCAATGCCGCTACAAGGCAGCCGACTCGCATCCGCAAAGTGGAAAGGAGTTAAATATAAACTTGTTTAAAATTTCAATTTTCAAAATGCCGACACCTACAAATAAATAGATGGGAGCTTAATGAACAGCGGTAACTATTACATAGATTTGCAAGCTGAAAAATATTTATGGTAAACGTTTATATGATATGAATGTATTGAGCTTTAAGATAAAACCAGAACGATTAGTTGAATGGTAACGTTTACTTTATTTGGCCTTTTTGATCATATTTGATTTGGTCTTTTTAATTTTATTTGTTTCGAGCGTGACTGGTTAGGTTTTTTTGTAGACGAAACGCGAGGCTGCTGCAAATACAAAATTTCCAACCTGCATGGCGTCTATCTATGATAAGTTTATTTACATATATTAAAACAGTTTCCTGGCACCAAGCTACTAATATTTGATCTTTTGGTTACTCTAAGCGGCTAACACTGTAAAACAGATATCAACAACCTCCAACATTCACGGCTAGCACTACGTTCTTAGCGACACCATAGATTAAAAATTTCTTCCGTATCAATACTTTGAACTGGAATCAATGATACAAGGCAATATATTATCAACTGCCTGCCTCTGGTCTCATTGTATACATAAACTTTTGCAGCCCCTTTTTAATTTTGAAACTTTAAAAAATCAAACTTTAAAAAAGGCGAAATAATCAAAACTTTACGTTAAGTTTAGTACTTTTAAAGATTAATCAAAAATCTAAACTATAAAATCTAAAAACGATATCAATAATTTTAAAATTTCAAGTATTAATTTTGTTGAAAATTTAACTTGAAAAATTCAAAACTTTTTAAATTCCAAAATTCTACAATTGGAAAACTTTTCACTATTTTAAAATGATATACGGACCGTACTGTAACAGTGTAAATAGAAACTAGAATAATGTATTTTTAATTCATTCTCTTTTTATATCATATATCTACTACGCATATGCAGCACTATTTGCAAGATACCTCAGGTCCTACATCAGTGGTCCTTTTTTCCACCTTCGTGTCGTTTTGTGTCAAAATAATGTTAAATAAGCCTATCGCGACATAATTATGATATAACATTGTGCAATCCTAGCTCAACAACACGTACTTTCAACTGTACGTCGTGTAATTTCTAGTGAGCATATTGCATTGGTAGCTTATCATGACATAATACTGATTTAACATTGTGCAATCCTAGCTCAACAACACGTACTTTCAACTGTACGTCGTGTAATTTCTAGTGAGCATATTGCATTGGTAGCTTATCATGACATAATACTGATTTAACATTGTGCAATCCTAGCTCAACAACACGTACTTTCAACTGTACGTCGCGTAATTTCTAGTGAGCATATTGTATGGTTAGCTTATCGTGACATAATATTGATTTAACATTGTGCAATTCTAGCTCAACAACACGTACTTTCAACTGTACGTCGTGTAATATCTAGTGAGGATATTGTATGGTTAGCTTATCGTGGCATAATACTGATTTAACATTGTGCAATCCTAGCTCAACAACACGTACTTTCAACTGTACGTCGTGTAATTTCTAGTGAGCATATTGTATGGTTAGCTTATCGTGACATTATATTGATTTAACATTGTGCAATCCTAGCTCAACAACACGTACTTTCAACTGTACATCGTGTAATATCTAGTGAGAATATTGTATGGTTAGCTTATCGTGACATAATACTGATTCAACATTGTGCAATCCTAGCTCAACAACAAGAACTTTCAACTGTACGTCGTGTAATTTCTAGTGAGCATATTGTATGGTTAGCTTATTGTGACATAATATTGATTTGACATTGTGCAATCCCAGCTCAACAACACGTACTTTCAACTGTACGTCGTGTAATATCTAGTGAGAATATTGTATGGTTAGCTTATCATGACATAATACTGATTTAACATTGTGCAACCCTAGCTCAACAACACGTACTTTAAACTGTAATATCTAGTGAAAATATTGTATAGTTAGCTTATCGTGGCATTAAAGTAATATAACAGTATGCTAGTTTAGCTTTACATAGTGTAGTTTAAAGACTACATACATTATGATAAACCTATCGTGACATTATAATGATATAACATAGTGATATCTAAGCTTTACATTTATTAATAATAAGTCAACATCATGAAGTTCAACTTTTCGTTTCATTTGTTATCCTAACAGCCGAAAAGTACGTCTAAACATTATCCAGTATCAAGTTAACATCGTGTAATGTCAACTTAACAACATGTAATTTCAACTCAACATTACGTGGTATAAGCATATCATCATAACGCCGTGGCTCACCACGATCCTTTCACAACATCAACACTTGAAGTTGCAAGTCAACACAACGCAGATTCAACTTTGCATTTTATTATTTAAAGTTTTCATTTTGATGATTTAATTCATCATCACGCTGTATTAACCTTACATTGTAAACTTCAGCATAACGTTATGCAAATCTCTAATATATGACAGCTGAGGCTTTCCATATATATATAGAGTTGAATTCTTTGATTTGTCGTTTTTACCCAATGACGGCTGACAAATTGGACCTCGTAATTTTAGTATTTATACAGATAATTTATAAACAACGTCGATGTCTAAAATTTGTATTTCATGACCATTATGTATTATTTGTGAAGTTGATACGGTATATTTATATACAAGGTCCTGGTATTTTTCCGATGATCATTTTTTCGAAAAGGACACGTCGATCTTTGATATAACCCTAGTTTATGGAACGCCATGACTGCCTTACGTTAATGATGAGCATTATATGCAGTGCTCATAACATTATATGCAGTGCTCACAATATTATACGTTTTTTGTTGATGAAGGTGATGATCGGTGATGGTGATGATGATGTATGATGAGATTGATGTATGATGAGATCATTCGGTAAACTTCGTTTTTTAGCGGAAATTACCGAATCTATAATTGGTAATGCCCAGCAAACAAATTTAAACAGTTATTAAAGTCATGTTATCATTAAGGCAGTATACAATCTTCAAAACAGATTGAAATAAGTAAATTAAGAAGTATGATCAATTTACCACAAATTTATTCCACACCAGGGCATTTTAAACTTATTTTGAGGACCAGTTTCACCATATTCACAACTTAATATGTATATATATTTAAGTGTTTAATAAATTGCTTCGCCGAACACAGTTGGATACGACCGCAGAGGTCCAACCCTGAACCGTTTGGACAAAAATGGACACACTATTCACGCTTGATTCAGGTCTGAATTTGGAATGTAATTAAATATTTGACACATAATTGATTTCTGATGCAGAATAACTGTAGTCAAAGAACTTAAAATTGGTTATATAATTTGAATTTATACTTATTTTTTTGCTTTTGCACTACACTGTTGCAAATTGCCCCACCCCCTCCAAAAATTAAAAAAAATACCCTCCTTTTTTGTTGATTTTGTGCAACACATTGTGCTGTTGGATACTGACCCCAACCCGAAGAAGAAAAGAAAAATGTATCCCCCACTTTTTCAGTCTTTTTTAATTTTTGAAATCTGTTATGGGAAAAAAATTCTTTACACATTATTTTAAATCATTGTAAGGGAGGTACTCAAACATATCTGGATTACCTCAATATATTTGGATTACCGTCCTTGCACTGGTTTCAAATTGTCTTAATTGACCATTAACCAAGAAACCCTTGTTTTTCCCTCCTTTTTTGCCTCTAATTCCTAAACGGTTTGAACCATAACACCTCCCCCCATCTACCCCTCCAAGCAAATTATAACCATCCCTTTGTGGTTTGGAAACTTGTGGTATAATTTCAGAGAGAGTCATACATTTAATGACTGGAAACTACAAAAATGTTTATTTGGACCCCCTTTTTGGCCCCTAATTCCTAAACAGTTAAGACCATAACCCCAAATCAATCCCAACCTTTCTTTAGTGGTTATAAATAAAGGCAACAGTAGTATACCGCTGTTCAAAACTCATAAATCCATGGACAAAAAACAAAATCGGGGTAACAAACTAAAACCGAGGGAAACGCATTAAATATAAGAGGAGAACAACGACATAACACTAAAATGTAACACACATAGACAAAATCCCACGAGAATAACAAATATAACATATATATATAACATCAAAACCAAATACATGAATTTGGGATAGACAAGTACCGTGACACGTCTTATCGCAATGTGAATTTACACTCAAAAATAAGAGAAAACAAACGACACAACGTTATAATGTAATACACACAGAAACGAACTATAATTTAACAATGGCCATATTCCTGACTTGGTACAGGGCATTTTTAAAGGAAAAAATGGTGGGTTGAACCTGGTTTTGTGGCATGCCAAACCTCGCACTTTTATGGCCATGTGAAATATAACATCAAAATGACAACACAGGACTACAATATAAATAAATTGGAGAACACAATTGACAAAGAATCACACGAACAACAACCAACAAAAGGCAACAAGTTCAAAATTTTAATACGCCAGAAGTGTATTTTGTCCACACAAGACCCACGTGTGACGCCCAGATACAAAAGTTTGAAAGCCGAAACGAGTACAAAGTTGAACAGCATCGAGGACCAAAAAGATCAAAAAGGTGTCTAAACTATAAATAAAGCACTAACCAATCACATGATGACGACAAACTTGAGGCCTGCTATTGGATAAAAAAACAATTACCGTAATGTTTTCTTAAACTCACGATAAGTATGGAAAATTTCTTTTAAATAGAAAATAATAGGATTCAATTTTCAAGTTATATCTGCAAACCATCCAAAAAGATAGTTAGATTGCTCATACAAAATGTACTTTACTCTAACAAATATAAATAAATCAGATGTCTAAACTATAAATAAAGCACTAACCAATCACATGATGACGACAAACTTGAGGCCTGCTATTCGATAAAAAAACAATTACCGTAATGTTTTCTTAAACTCACGATAAGTATGGAAAATTTCTTTTAAATAGAAAATAATAGGATTCAATTTTCAAGTTATATCTGCAAACCATCCAAAAAGATAGTTAGATTGCTCATACAAAATGTACTTTACTCTAACAAATATAAATAAATCAGATGTCTAAACTATAAATAAAGCACTAACCAATCACATGATGACGACAAACTTGAGGCCTGCTATTGGATAAAAAAACAATTACCGTAATGTTTTCTTAAACTCACGATAAGTATGGAAAATTTCTTTTAAATAGAAAATAATAGGATTCAATTTTCAAGTTATATCTGCAAACCATCCAAAAAGATAGTTAGATTGCTCATACAAAATGTACTTTACTCTAACAAATATAAATAAATCAGATGTCTAAACTATAAATAAAGCACTAACCAATCACATGATGACGACAAACTTGAGGCCTGCTATTGGATAAAAAAAACAATTACCGTAATGTTTTCTTAAACTCACGATAAGTATGGAAAATTTCTTTTAAATAGAAAATAATAGGATTCAATTTTCAAGTTATATCTGCAAACCATCCAAAAAGATAGTTAGATTGCTCATACAAAATGTACTTTACTCTAACAAATATAAATAAATCAGATGTCTAAACTATAAATAAAGCACTAACAATCACATGATGACGACAAACTTGAGGCCTGCTATTGGATAAAAAAACAATTACCGTAATGTTTTCTTAAACTCTATAAACCTTGTGTTAAAATTTAATTGATTTCTATTTACTTATACAAAAGTTATTATCCGGAAACCATCTGTCTTCAGCGACGCTGACGACGACGACGTTACAGCAATATACGACCATATTTTTTTTTTGCAGTCGTATTAAAACATGTAGATTTATACAGATATAGTGTGCATTTCTGAAAAAAATATATTCAGATAACTCGGGACTGTAATTAAGATATGTTATGACCCAGTATTTTTCAAGGAGATCTAGAACCAAATATCTGTCAGAAGTATACTGTTCATTGCATTTTTTTTTTTTTTTTTTTTTTTTATTAATGTTGGTCAGCAATTGCAAATAAAATTTTACTTAAACATTTACGATTTTCAATCATATTTTAAAAAGGCATGTCACAGCAATGTTTGGTGCAAAATAACTACATGTAGTTTGTGAATTAGATTCTTTTAAGGATATAATTTGGACTATGCTTTTCATAAAGGTCAAATTGGTTTCGACAATTTTCCAATTTTTTCCCCGTGAGTGATCCATATCCATGAGAAAGGAGCCCCACAGAAACAATCAAGATCCGTCGTCAAAAGTAACTTTCCAGATAACGAAAAAAATATCAGATATGAAATTTTCAACCTTTTACGTTGATCCTAACATGGGATATGGAAAAAAATTGGTAGCAAAATTGTTAGTGGCTTTGAACTAGCTGTCAGTAACTGCGAGTACTCTCAGATCAGTACTTCTAGTGTTTTTTTTTGTTGTTGTTGGGATATACAAGTACCCGCCTACGTCGACTCTATTTTTTTGTTAGATGTATTTATATTTGTATCCATCTGATCAGTTAAGCCTTTCACAACTGATTTTCATAGTTAGTTCTTATGTTGTTCTGTTACGCCACTGTCCCAGGTTAGAGGAAGGGTTGGTATCCTGCTAACATGTTAAAACCTGCCACATTCTATATATTTGAGTCTGTCCCAAGTCAGGAGGAGCCTGTATTTCAGTGGTTGTCGTTTTTTAATGTGTTATATACATGTTCGTTTTTCGATCTTTTATTTGTACATAAATAAGGAATGTTTTACGTTTATCATTTCGAGACCTTCTATAGCTGACTATGCGGTATGAGCTTTGCTCAATGTTGAAGGCCGTACTGTGGCCGTTTAGTTGTTAATTTCTGTGGTGTCATTTTATCTCTTGTGGAAAGTTGTTTCATTGGCAAGCATACCACGTTTTTGTATATTAACCGTGCAGACTGACGAACAAACGAAGTAAACGTTTTATTCACCCCCACAAACTGAGTTTTCATAAGAGATGATAACTTTAAATGAAAATGTTAAACTGGGTCTTATGAAAGTTTATATCTCTATATAAGACTGCTGATCATATTTAGAAGACAAACTACTTGGCATGCTGAAAAGCTTGTAAAAAATGGAATAATTGATGTAAAGTTATGTTAAACACCTACAATGAAATGCTTTAAACTGCATTTTCCATATCTGTTAGATACTTATTCATGTAAAAATGCCAAATTCTGAAAATCGATGCCAAAAATGACTCTATTATGACATATATAAGCTAGCGTAATATGGCACTTAGGTGTTATAGAAAACTGACTATTTTATTTAAAAGGTAATTAAGATTTTTAAAACTGAGTACGGACTATAAAGTGGCACCTTGCTTAAGTTCTTCAGTAGGAAATGAACTCGAGGAATATTTCATACAAATTTTCCTTCGATATTTCATTAAATAAACTTTTTATTATTTAACTTACATTTTGCCATTCGCATTTCTTACGACGAACAGAACTACTTCGTTCATTCACCTAGTTTCATCTTTTCCTTACTTATTTCAATTAGTTTTAAATAGAATGAAATTCAAAACAGTGTGACTGTGGCCATTGATTGACACATTAAATTCATCCATTGACTGGGACAATTTACGTGAACGTTTGTCTGTAACGACCACTGTTCACGACGTACCTACGATAGACATTTAAACTGTGGGGTCACCAAAGGTTTCTTAACGCCTTTAATTATAAAATAATTCGAAAAATTAATCAGGAATAACCTTTATGTTTTGATTTATGTAATTGATATAAATCAAAACATCGTGTTATTTCTGATTAATTTTTCGAATTACTTTATTAAGGTGTTGAGAACCTTTGGTGACCCCATAGTTTAAGTGTCTTTAAAAAGTACATAGTGAGCAGTGTTCGTTACATACAAACGTTCACCTAAATTGTTCCAGTCAATGGATGAATTTAATGTGTCAATCAATGGCCACAGCCACACTGTTTTGAATTTTATTCTATTGGATACTGCATTAATGATAACATGACTTTAATTGTTAGCTTGGCATTACCAATTATGGATTCTAAAATATCCGCTAAAAAAACGAAGTTTACCGAATGATCTCATCATACATCAATCTCATCATACATCAAACATCATCATCACCATCACTGATCATCACCTTCATCAGCAAAAAAAAAATATAATGTTGTGACCACTTCATATAATGTTGTGACCACTTCATATAATGTTTTGACCACTTCATATAATGTTGTGACCACTGCATATAATGTTTGTACCACTGCGTATAATGTTGTGAGCACTTAATATAATGTTGTGAGCACTTAATATAATGTTGTGAGCACTTAAAATAATGTTGTGAGCACTTAATATAATGTTGTGAGCACTGCATTTAATGGTGTGAGCACTGCATATAATGTTGTGAGCACTGCATATAATGCTGACCATTAACATAAGGCAGTCATGGCGTTCCATACTAGTTCATCAACTTTCTGCCCAGAGGTTTTATAAAGTCTGTGTAGCAGCTGCATGGTCTGGAATACAAAATGAGTTTGGAAATGTTTATCCCATATGCAAGTGAAGCTGGTAAATTACAACTAAGGTGGAAAATTGATAATTTCAATATTAAAATCGTCTCGTTTGTCATAAATTCTGCTACTTGAATGACCGCTTTTTAAATATGTCAAATTCAAATAAGTCTAAAAATAAAGTGCATGAAGCCGTATATGTTATATAACTAATTTGAAGTTCTGGAGGATATATCAATGGAACCCAATCAGAAAAATTTGGATTGGTAATGGAAAGAACATCATCAATATATCTGAGTGTGAAATCAAACAATCTGGCTGACTTGATCTCCTCGTTTTTGACCCTGAATCAAATGAAAATAAGTACACAGCCATGCAAGGAGAGGCGAGCAGTTCGATCCTATAGGAATGCGTACAATTTCAAAAAATATGTTATCAATAAGAAACTCCAGCAAACTGCTCACTTGTTCCTCTGTGCAGCATGTTTTACCTTCTTGTTCACTATTAACAAATATGTCGTATGATATACCAAAGTAATTGATTTATGGTGTATGCTACAATTTTTATTTTTAAAAGCATTAAGGATTATATTGTTTAGACAATTTTCAATTTCACATAAGGTATGGTGGTATGATGAATTGAAAGATAGAGATTTAAAATTATTCAGAAGTGCTTTAGAGTTTATTAGAATTCACATATGGTTAATACCACTGCATAAGTAAAGATTTTCACAGTATTGATGAAGATCTCTTTCACTGCGGACATACTTTTTGTTAACCTTATTTACAATTCCTTTGTAGAACATGCAAATTGGCCGGCAATGTACCTTGGTTTGCACGGAGGCTTAGATATCCAATACAAACATGGTGAGTCCTCAGATTTGCTGTTAAAGTTATGTACATTGAAGGCATGACGGACTTATGATTCGCCAAAGTCTCATATGGAACAGTCACGTGTCAGAGATTTGTTTAGGTATTCTTCTAAATCAAGGTTCGGCTATGCTTGTTTATTATACAATTTTATTTAACATTAAAATGACAACATTATATGACAGGACTACAAAACAAATAAATTGGAGACGGCATACAGGACAGAGAAATACACAAAAAATAGCTATCATAAGGTACCAGATTTATAATTTAATACGCCAGACGCGTGTTTCATCTACATAAGACTCTCATCAGTGGCGCTAAGATAAAAAAAAAGTTCGCAAGCCAAAACAAGTACAAAGTTGAAGAGCATTGAGGACCAAAAAGTTTTGCCAAATTCAGCTAAGTTTATCTGCCTTGGTTAAGAAAATCCTTCGTATTTAGAATAATTCATACTTTTGCAAACAATAAATTTATAAAAATAACTATATGATAGAAGATGTACATGTTAACACCGAAGTGCTGACATACCACGTGCACAGAATAAAAAAGAATACGTAACAAAACCTAAATCAGCACATAAAAAGCATGTGGCCGAACAATGATTATGTTAGCCGAAGACATTGACACACAAAAGTGACGTCACACTTAAACGTGGCAGGATAATGTCAAATTTAGTATAGAAATTGGGAATCTGTCTAAGAGACAAAAATCCGACTAAAAAGAATAAAACCGCCCAAGGTCACAAATGGGTCTTCACCACAGAGTGTAAAACCCGCACACGACTGAGTATTAGATTACCTTAGATAGATTACCTTAGCTGAATTTGGCAACAATTTGTCATTTGTGAGTTGTCATTGATATGTTTATATTTATAAATTTACTGTTTACAAAATTTAGAATTTTTTAAAATACTAAGGCTTTTCTACCTCAGGCATAGATTACCTTAGTTGAATATGGCAACAATTTTAGGAATTTTGGTCCTCAATGCTCTTCAACTTCGTTCTTTATTTGGCCTTTTTAACTTTATTGGATTCGAGCGTCACTGATGAGTCTTAAGTAGACGAAACGCGCGTCTGGCGTATATACAAAATTTAGTCCTGGTATCTATGATGAGTTTATTTACAACCACTGGGTCGATGCCGCTGCTGGTGGAGATTTATTTCCCCGAGGGTATCACAAGCCCAGTAGTCAGCACTTTTTGTACTGACATGAGTTGTCATTGATATGTTTATATTTATAAATTTACTGTTTACAAAATTTGGAATTTTTTGAAATACTAAAGCTTTTCTACCTCAGGCATAGATTACCTTAGCTGAATTTGGCAACAATTTTAGGAATTTTGGTCCTCAATGCTCTTCAACTTCGTACTTTATTTGGCCTTTTTAACTTTATTGGATTCGAGCGTCACTGATGAGCCTTAAGTAGACGAAACGCGCGTCTGGCGTATATACAAAATTTAGTCCTGGTATCTATGATGAGTTTATTTACAACCACTGGGTCGATGCCGCTGCTGGTGGAGTTTTATTTCCCCGAGGGTATCACAAGCCCAGTAGTCAGCACTTTTTGTGCTGACATGAGTTGTCATTGATATGTTTATATTTATAAATTTACTGTTTACAAAATTTAGAATTTTTTAAAATACTACGGCTTTTCTACCTCAGGCATAGATTACCTTAGCTGAATTTGGCAACAATTTTAGGAATTTTGGTCCTCAATGCTCTTCAACTTCGTACTTTATTTGGCCTTTTTAACTTTATTGGATTCGAGCGTCACTGATGTGTCTTAAGTAGACGAAATGCGCGTCTGACCTATATACAAAATTTAGTCCTGGTATCTGTGATGAGTTTATTTACAACCACTAGGTCGATGCCGCTGTTGGTGGAGTTTTATTTCCCCGAGGGTATCACAAGCCCAGTAGTCAGCACTTTTTGTGCTGACATGAGTTGTCATTGATATGTTTATATTTATAAATTTACTGTTTACAAAATTTAGAATTTTTTAAAATACTAAGGCTTTTCTACCTCAGGCATCGATTACTTTGGCTGAATTTGGCAACAATTTTAGGAATTTTGGTCCTCAATGCTCTTCAACTTCGTACTTTATTTGGCCTTTTTAACTTTATTGGATTCGAGCGTCACTGATGAGTCTTAAGTAGACGAAACGCGCGTCTGGCGTATATACAAAATTTAGTCCTGGTATCTATGATGAGTTTATTTACAACCACTGGTTCGATGCCGCTGCTGGTGGAGATTTATTTCCCCGAAGGTATCACAAGCCCAGTAGTCAGCACTTTTTGTACTGACATGAGTTGTCATTGATATGTTTATATTTATAAATTTACTGTTTACAAAATTAAGAATTTTTTGAAATACTAAGGCTTTTCTACCTCAGGCATAGATTACCTTAGCTGAATTTGGCAACAATTTTAGGAATTTTGGTCCTCAATGCTCTTCAACTTCGTACTTTATTTGGCCTTTTTAACTTTATTGGATTCGAGCGTCACTGATGAGTCTTAAGTAGACGAAACGCGCGTCTGGCGTATATACAAAATTTAGTCCTGGTATCTATGATGAGTTTATTTACAACCACTGGGTTGATGCCGCTGCTGGTGGAGTTTTATTTCCCGAGGGTATCACAAGCCCAGTAGTCAGCACTTTTTGTGCTGACATGAGTTGTCATTGATATGTGTATATTTATAAATTTACTGTTTACAAAATTTAGAATTTTTTGAAATACTAAGGCTTTTCTACCTCAGGCATAGATTACCTTAGCTGAATTTGGCAACAATTTTAGGAATTTTAGACCTCAATGCTCTTCAACTTCGTACTTTATTTGGCCTTTTTAACTATATTGGATTCGAGCGTCACTGATGAGTCTTAAGTAGACGAAACGCGCGTCTGGCGTATATACAAAATTTAGTCCGGGTATCTATGATGAGTTTATTTACATTTAAAAAAAAAAAATTGTAAACCCCGTTTTTAGATTATAATTATGAAGAAGAAGGGGTCTGTTGGTTGTTTCTTTGAGATCTTTTAAAATCTCTTATATCTACAATAACACGAATAAGCTGTACTTTGTTTTCCTTCCACTTTTTTATATATTTAATGAGTATACATCAATGTGTCGGATTCACGTACTTTTATAATTTTTATTTCGCAGCTTCGTTTTGAATTCAGACGTTACATATCTGAGTGCAAACGATTGACATTTTGCCACAGTGTACTTTGTTACCAAGCTGATGTTTTCGTTTACATTTTTTCCAGTTACCCTTTTTTATATCTAGAAGAACGGTTTATTGGTATTAAACTCATTTATCTTTATTTCTTTCATTTGTCTATATTTTTTTCCAACTACTACTTTATTTCGGATTTCTCAGATTGTAAAACGCAGTTTACTTAGCAATCCATATATTGTGCAATTGTGTGACGTTATGATTATCTTAATAGAAAGTGACGGGTCATACTCTTGTACAAGGAAAGATTAAGGAAAGTTCTTATCAGTCTGCAATTTGTCTGATAATAAGTGTTGTTTCAACAGTAAGTAAACGATATTTAAACAGTAAAATGAAGTATTTTATATGTATTCGTATTATGGTTGTGTGTACCTTTTGAATTCCTTGCATAAACGCCAAATAATCTTTTATCAACAAATCGGGACATTCGATATTGATACATTCAGCGAGAATATACACAATTAAAATCACAATAAAGAATACAAACTTAAACATTGCACCATTTTCATTTTTATATTCTTGTTTACCATTTATGTACTTTGTCTATTGTGTGTCTATATGCCACTTTGTTTCTCTTTCGTACGAATAGTTATTTGCTTTTATAGTGATTATCATTATAATACAATCTTGACTGCTGTACTCTATTTTTTTTACATATTTACCTATCATGTCTGTATGTTTTGCTCACACATTGTTGTCAATATAATGGAATTCTGTGCAACACTCATACAAGTGAGAGGTTTAGCTAGCAATAAAAACAAGAATAATCCACCATTTTCTACACAAAGAAATTCCTGTACCAAGTCAGGAATATGACAGTTGTTACCCGTTTGTTTGATGTGTTTGAGCTTAATATTTTGTCATTTGATAAAGAACTTTCCGTTTTGAATTTCCCCTGGAGTTCAGTATTATTGCTATTTTACTTTACGTATTTTTTTCAGATTAAACTGCTGGTATGTTGTTAAAAGAATCATTTGTGTTATTAGCCTTGTTGTGAGTATATTTGTTTTTGTTTTTGGTTAATAATATATAACATTTGAATATGTGTAGTCATGATTGATTTTATATAAATTTGTAACCACGTTTCATCCTTATTTATCCTTGGGGAAATAGTTATAAGCAGTTCACAGCTAACGTTTCAATTATTTTAACTTTAGTAACAAATGACAAATAATCATTATTTCAATTGTTTTAGCATGTGTGACCGAGTGACAGAATGTCCAACCATAAAGTAGGTAAACGGTCGAAAACGAAATCCTCTGTAGTAAACATTATAAAAATAAAAATAATGATTTCTAGAGGAGAGGACAGACAAATACAACTAAACGACAGAAAATAAACTAAAATGGCATTTAAAAAAAGACGGGAAGACTTAAACTTAAATATTTCATTAACATAAAGATATGGAATGATTGCCAACAAAACAACTCCATGCACAAAATACCAAATGACATGGAAGCTACTTTAGGTAATATATTTCAATATTTCAGTATCCAATTACAAGTGGCTTTACCTAACAACCAAGACAAATACAACCTTGAAGATGCAGCGAGAAAAGCTGAAGTGGAAGAAGTAGATTTAGATAATTTGATGGAAACCAATGACGGGTTCCATAACTTAACAAACCTTGGAGTACCTAAAACGCGAGGTATGTATTTTACCCCCATCACAGTACAATGCACTATTATTCAAATTTTGAGTATTTTTGCTGAAAATATTTAATCAGTTTATTACATTATATACATAACGATTTTTTTAAGTTCAGTGCTTCTGTTTTCATCTCTTCCGACGAACAATGATTTTAGTTGATTTTAAAATTTCGAACTACGAAATGATGCATACATTATTATGTACAAATGAAAAACAAAATGTAAGCATCCTTCGAGTTTTGATATTATAAACGTTATAACCAGTTTTTACTGGTGTAAAGTATTTTAATAGTCATTTACGGATTGTCCGTGACGGAAGTCAAACCTTTGCAGAGTGTATAAATTTGCAGCCATATCCGGAAAGAATGGGGTGTAAATTTCGATGTCTCGTACGCATGTGAGATGGGTACAACTCTCTCTGTACTCTAATTATTTTTGCAACAGCTAATTCAGGAACACTCGTATATGTTTTAATAGATTATGCAGCAAATATTTGCCACTGAACAATTAGTTATCTATGTTCAATAACATTTGTTATATGTACGTTGATATTAATAGTAATGTATTTTTCATTTCTAGTTATCGGTATTATCTCTGCTGTTACGGCTGGATTTAGTGTACTTAAGGCTGTTGCTTCACAGATTGATGTTTCAAGAGTATGTGCTATTGGATTATCAAATCATGGAAATCGAAAGTTAGTTGAACCATCTTGGTATCTTGAAAGCGGAATTATCAGAGATCCCCTACCAAGAGAAATTTTGCCTGGTGATGCCGGTATATTTACATTTGAGAAGACAAATTGTGAGTACTGGCACATTATATTACATTGGAAATTTTACAATAATCAGAGAATGAAAAGTGTAAGATATACACAAAACTTTTGGACATGTTCGTTTGTAAAAGTGTGCATATGTGCGTGCTTACTGTTTCCTATTCAATATACCTTCGAGCTTGAACGTCATTTTGACCCATCAAATAGAGTATGGAAAATTTAGCTTGTTGAGAGGTAGTCACTTTACGGAATCATAGAACCATTCTTACTTAAATATTGGTTGCTATTTTGTCAGGTTAAATATGGTTTCATGTCTGTCATATGTGTTTCTCATTTATTGGTTGATTATTTTTTTTTTGCAATATAGGAGTGTTGGTTCATTTTTTCTATACTCTCGATTCTTTAGAATATGACTAGAATATGATGCTTGTAAAGGGAACTTAAAACTTGATTAAAAATTTTAATTGGTAGAAATTCAATTTTGTAAATATCGATCGTTTAAATCTATTATCAGATGCTACATATGGAACAGCTGGAACTCTAACGTACACTGTTGAAGGTACAGACACACAGATCGAGGTCATGTGGTCAGTTCCTATGGTATATGGTGTATATTCTAATAGGTTTAACGTTCAGGTAAATGACGTAACAAGAATAGTTCGGACATAAGTTGCTCTTTAGCTGATACAGTTATCAAAGGTACCAGGATTATAATTTAATACACAAGACTCATCAGTGCACTCAGAGCAAAATAGTTATAAAGTACAAAGTTTGAAAAGCCTTGAGGACCCAAAATTCCAAAAGGTTGTGCCACATAAGGCTAAGGTAATCTATTCCTGGGATAAGAAAATCATTTTTTTTTCCAAAAAAATTAAGTTTGGTCAACAGGAAATTTATTGAAATGATTATATAATTGATATTCATGTCAACACCGAAGTGCTAACTACTAGTCCTGTGATACCCTCAGGGACGAAACGTCCACCAGCAATGGCATCGACCCAGTGGTGTAAACAGTTATCAAAGGTACCAGGATTATCATTTGATACGCCAGACGCGCGTTTCGTCTACACAAGACTCATCAGTGACCCTCAGATCAAAATAGTGACCCTCAGATCAACAAATTCAAAGTTTGAACAAAAACAACACCAAACAAACCGGTGTGTACATTTGAAATACCCTCAATGTTATCATTACCGAACAGTTGATACAAATCCTATATTATAATTTAATGAAAAATATTTCAGCATTAAACGATAATAGCAGATTTAAAACTTAATCGCATAGGAAAAACTTGTGTGGTTTTTTTTTTTTTGTTTTTTTCTAATTTGAAAGAATTCAATACCTGTTACATATTTTAAGATTGAAGAAAATCAGGTTGCATCATCAATGTTACATAAGTTTCTGTACAACAATCAATCCCAAGAGGTATCGAATGGTGGTCACTGGATGCATCGTAATCATAACAACATAAAAGTTCATGCTGCTATGACCAACAACGCTAAAGCATCTCTATTAGTGGAAATATATTACAACTTAACAACACCAATAACAGAAGTACTCGGAAAATAAATAACTATTAAAATATCAAATAATAGTCGGTGTTTCATATATTTATTACAATGTGTAGGGTATCTTTTTAATGCAGAGTCTATATTGATGTTTATCATATACTTGTATAAAATATTACT